>NW_020290443.1:0-244133 GCF_003184545.1 Aspergillus heteromorphus CBS 117.55
AATTAGATAATTATTATAAATTAATTTATTTAATTTCTTATAATTCTTAGCTATTATTTTTTTTTATAATCTAAATATATATAAAAATATCTACAGGATTCTGTGCGCTGAATAATAAATAAAATAAATTAAAATATTATAATTATTATATTTATTATATTTATTTTTATAATAATTCTAGACTTATCACAAAGTATTTAAGATTTTTATAATTAATAAATATTTTTATTATAAAATCTATTCTCTCTAGTCAGTTGTACTATTTTCTAAATAATTTTATTATTATAAATAATTTTTAATTATAAATTTTATAATTTTTTTCTATTATAATTATTTTTTATAATAAAATATAATTAAAATTTACTAATATTTATATTTCTTTATAATATATATTATTAATTATAAAATTAAACATATTTATTTTAATATATATTTATTTATTTTTTAAAATAGATAGTTATAATATTTTCTATAAATATTATTTTTAGCTGCTTAAAACTCTTATAAATATTAGCTATAAAAGATTTTATATTAGAGTTTTTTTTTTTTTTTTAGAATTTTTTAGTAAGATTTATAAATAGGATTATTATTTATAAGTATTCTTAAATAAATTATTAATATTAATTTATAAATTTTATAAATTATAATATATTCTTTATATTCTATAACTATAATTACTTATAAATTATTATAATTTATTCTAATTTTATCTATATATTTTTACAGCCAGTAATAAATTTAAGAAAATTAATTTTTATTTATATAAAATAATACTTATTTAATTTATATATAGATTTATTTTAATTAAGATATATATAATTTTATAAACTTATTTTTTATATATTTTTAAATCTTATAAGTATACTATAATATTATTAAGATAAATAATTATAAAATTATTTAAATATTTTATAAATAAAAAATTTATAAAATCTTAAAATTTTATAAATATATTAATTAATTTAAATAATATAACTAAGTATTTAAATAAGTTATATTTTATTTAAAAAATTATTTTTTATTTATAATCTACTATAATTCTTATTCTATAATAAACTTTATAAAAATTAAATTATATAAATTATAATATTTCTATAAATTAATTAATATAGTTATTAATTTATAATAGCAGATATTTATTCTTAATAATCTATTTATTTAATTTATAATAATTAATATATATTTATAAGTTTTTATTTTTTTTTATAAAAAGAACTAATATTCTAATAAATAATTTTCAATATTGGATTTATTTATATATAAAATATTCTTATAAATATTTCTAGAGTACTTTCTGCTTTATAAATAATATTTTATAAATTAGATTTATTTTTAACTTATAATCTTCTTTTAGATTAATCTTTAGATTAATATTTAATTATAAAAATAAATAGTCTATTATTTTATTTTTTATAAATATTATTTTAAATTTATAAAGCTATTCTAAAAATATTTTTAGATCTATTTTTTTGCAGATAAATCTAATTATTATAATTTATAATTATTTAATCTTTAGCTTTTCTGCAAGAAACTCTGTTGCAGTAATATATTATATCTTAATTTATTATTTTTTATAAAATCTTAAATAATATTAATTAAACTTTATAATCGAGATCTCTATCTGAATTTATAATATATTTAATATAATTTTTTTATATTAAATATTATAATAATAATTTCTTTATAAATCTTGCGGTTATTTTTTATATCTGTAAGATTAATTTTAAATATTATAGTTTTTTTTAACTAAATATTATTATTATCTAATAATCTTATAAAAATCTTTATAAGTATTATTAATTATTCTGTGGTCTTTATTATTATTATAGATATTAGATTTACTTCTATATCTCATAAAGACGTAGGAAGCGACCACACAAGGTGATGGAAAATAATGAGTTGATTCAGAGAGCAGGAGCCAGGAATCCCGGTATCTAAAATAAAAGACGCGGTTATATATTCTAAAATAATTATTATTAATATATCTTTCTGGCTGTGATTTCTAAAGTCCTGCAGATTATCTAACTAGATAATATATATAAAATTATAATAAAATAATTATAAAAAAATTATTTTTTTAATTCTTGATTATTATTTTATTTTTTTAAGATAAAATATCTTCTTAAATACTTTAAATTTTATTATTTAAAAAAACTTAGTTAATTTATCTATTATATTCTTTTCTAAGAAAAATTAATAAAATTTGACTTATTATTATCTTTAGATATTTTTAATAAATTAAATATAATTATTAAACTATTTAGTAATCAGAGTATAGTTCTTTTTATAGATTAGAGTAATAATATTTTAATAATTTATATAGACTAAGATATAATTAAATATTAATATATTAAATATTTTAATTAATTATTTAATTTATAGATTTTCTTTAATAATCTTCTTATATATAATTAACTTAGTCAGAATTAAGAACTTAATAATAATCTTTTATTTTTTATTTAATTAACTAATTAGTAATTCAGCAAAAGAAATAATAAATATCTTTATTAATTTATAATCTAAATAATTCTAATATATTATATTATATTATATCTCTATAGAATTAATATATTTCAGAATTAGAATAAGATTATATTTATTATTTTTAAGATAATAAAGAATATTTTTTATAATTATTATTCTATATAATATCAGGCTTTAATAATAATATTATAAATAGAAAATAAAATATATAATATTAAATCTTATATATATTAATAATTAATTTAGTTTATCTATTATTATTATATAATTCTTAATATTATTATTATTATATTTCTGATTCTCAGGCCTGAATCTTTAATATTTAAAATTTATAAAATAATTCTTTAATAATATTTTATTTATATTATAATATTTTAAAAGATTTTTAATATAAATATTCTAATTTATAATAATAGTTTCTTTTACAGTATCTCTACTAATATTATAGCTAAGAAATTAAATTAAAATATCTAAATATTTCATTTTAAAACTCTAGCTTAAATATTTATATATCTGATTAATATTAGTTTTTAAATAATCTATAATAATAAAATTATTAATATATAATATAATTAGACTTAATTCTTAAAAATAAAGACAGGGCTTTTTAATAATATTATTAAAATTAAGTATTTATAATTATTTATTAAAAATCTTATTTTAAAAATAGCCTGCTTATTTCAAGCTGTATAATTTATATTTAATAAAAGAAATATTATTATCTTTCTTAAATCTGATTAATTATTTTATATAGATAAATCTATTATTAATAGCTGTATATAAATATATAATAGCTATATTAATTTATTTTTATTCTAATTTTTTAATAATAATTTTTATAAATCTTATCTTTATAATAATATCAGAGACTATAAATATATATATAGTATTATAATCTTTATCTATTTATTAATAATTATTATAAACTATTTAGCAGATTTTAAAATAATTAATATATTTATTTTTATTAATCTTTATTATATAAATCTATTTACTTAGAATTATATAAGTATTTTTATATATTAAATAGAATATAATCTTAAATATTTATATTTTTTATAGATTTTATAATTTCTTTAGTATAATCTTCTATTAATAATCTATATATAATAATAATATTACTGATTTATATATCTTAAAAATAAATATATTTATTATATATATATATCAGAGACTATAAGAGTTATTTTATTTTTTAAATAAATTAAAAATTTATTTTTAATTTTATAATTTAAAATTTATATTATTTATATTATCTTCTGCTTTCTTTTTTTAATAATATACTTTAATAATATTATAATCTTATTATCTTAAATAATAATATAGATATTATCTTTAATTATTTTAAAATTATTAATTAAATCTAACTAATTTATCAGCTTGCTGATGCTTAATAATTTATATAATCTAAATAATATAGATAATAATAATACCCAGTATAAGTAATATAGAGTATCTGTAATTTATATAGTATATATATTATTAACTAAAAATCTTATATATTTATTATAAATATTTTTTTTAGCTGAAAATTATATACTCTCTCTGATTATAGAATAATATTATTATTAAAATAAGAATATCTAACAGTAATTTAATTAATATTATAAAATAGATATATTTTTTAAGATATTAAGAAATTTTAGATTATAATAATTCTTATTAAGATCTGCTGCGATTAGTTTTTATTAATATTATAACTAGTAAAATTATCAGAAAAAGTTATAGAAATATTTTTTTATTTTTTTATATTTTTATAAATAAAGAAAAGAATAAGTCTGATAAAAGATTAAATAATATTAAGTTTAATAAAAAATTAAATAATACTACTATTCTTCTTAGCTTGTTAAAAATCTTTTAGATAGAATATAATTAATTAAGTAAAATATAATTTTAAAAATAATTAAAAGATTATTTAAACTCTTCTGTATATTAATAATAAATCTCTTATTTAAGAATTTAAAATAACTGTTTTATATTTAGTTATAAATAATAAAATAATATAATAATTAGAATTATTCTTTATAAATTTAATAAATTATAATTAATATTTTACAGAGATTTCTATATCAGAATCCGGATTATTCTTATTATTATAATATATTTTTATTTTATATAGCTTAATATAATATAATTAATAAATTTTATAGTCTAAAGAACTCTAAATTTTTAATATATAATTATATTTTTTTTATAGTTAATTAAATATTTTTTAATTATTCTTAAAGATATTTTTCTTGTTTATATATATATTTTTTTAAATAGATAAATATATATCTAATATTTAAAAATATATAGAAAATTAAGAGTAGACTTTAAATTAAATAATTTATAATATTTATACTATTTTTATAATAAAGACTTGCTAATTTTATTATTTAAATAGATTAATTAATTAATAATCAGATTAATAATATTAATTATAAAAGACTATATATTCTTAAATAAACTATTATTAATAATTATTATATAAGCTATTTAATTAAGATAATCTCTATATTACTCTGAAGATTTATTAGTCTTGGATATATAATATAATATTAAAATAATATATATTAATTAACTTCTGATCTATTTAGTAAAGAGATTAAATTTAATATTTTTATTAAGATACTAGTATTATATCTATTTATTAGTTAATATTTTATATTTTTTAGTAAAGTACTTTAATTTAATATCTATATTTTTAATTTTTAAAAAGCAAACTTCAGATTATTAAATACTAAAATTAATTATAATTAAATATATATAATATTTATTATATCTTATTAATTTTATTAACTAAGTATTAGTAATTTATAATATTAAGAGATTTATATTTATAATAATTAAATCTTAATTAATAATTTACTTAGATTTTACTAGTAAATATAATTAATAGTTAAATTATATAAAATTATTAATCTTAAGTTAATTAGCTGTTATAATAATTTTTAACTTAAAAATATCTATATATTCTAGTTATTAATATAATAATATTAGATTAAATATTATAGTTAATATAATTTTTAGATTCTTATATTTATTTAATTTAATAAATAAAATTTTATATTTTTTATAAATTTTATTAATAATCTTCTGGATTCTGATACTTTAAATAATAATATTAAAATAATTTTATATATTATATATGTTATAAATCAAGATTCTGCTAAAGATCCTGAAATTTATATCTAAATAATAATATATAATATTATATATTTTTATTTATTTTTTATAATTATTATTAAAATAAAAAAAATTTATATTATAACTCAGAATATAATCTACTATATTATTAAAAATATTAAACTAATATAAAATCTTATCTAATTAATAGAGAATATAATTAATAAAATAATTATAATTAAGAGTAATATAATAATCAGCTTTTAAATCTTAAATTTATTAATTTTTTATATTTAGGATTCTTATATTGAGAGCTATAGATTAAATAGATATAATAATATTATTAATATCTTTAACTATCTTAGTATAAAAAGAGAAAAATAAATATTTTAATATATATTCTTTTTATTATCTTTTTTATAGAATCTAATATAGTATATAATATTAAATAATAAAAATTCTTATTATTTAATACTGCTGTAGAGATATTAGATTATTCTAGAGAATTTTTATATAAAATAAATTAATCTAATATAATAATTTACTTATTATTCTTAGATTAATATTTTTAAATATTTTATTTAGATATCTAATCTGAATCTTGCAGCTTTAAAATTAAATAAAAATAGAAATATAATTTATAATTATTTAAACTCTTATAATATATATATTTACTGTTTATCTGACTATTAAAATACTTTAATTAATATTATTAATAATTATAATTTATTATATTTTTTAAAAACTATCTCTATTATTTATTCTTCGGTATTAACTCTATATTAATATTATTATTCTTTTTCTTCTTTAAATTAAATATCTTAAGCTTAAATATCTTTATTTATAAATTAATTAAAACAGCTAAAGTTATAAAAATTAAAAAAATTATAATAATTATTTTCTCTATAGTTTTAATATAAAGATAATTAAATTATTATTTAATATATATCTTTAACTTAATTTTATCTATCTCTAGTCTCTGAATAGTATATTAAAATAATATATTATTTTTAAATTTATATAATAGTATAATTATAAAAATATAAAGAAAAAATATAATATTAAAATATATAATATAATTATATACCTTATAATATATAATAATAAAATATATAATATAATTATATATCTTATAATATATAATAATAAAATTTAGAATTAATAAATATTAAATTTTTTTAAGATAATAAAATTATTAATTATATTTATAGCCTGTAGTTTATTACTATTAATTATAATATTATATATAATAGCTTATATATTATCTATATATTTAATAAAGAAATGAGAATTCTATAGTTTTTTCTATAGATTATTTAATATCTAATTTAATAATTATATAATTATCTATCTAAATTAATTTTATTATTAATAATAATATTTAGAGTTCTAAATAAATTAAAATATATTAAAATTAATAAATTATTTGTAATTAATAATAATTAGTCTTTATTAGATCTGTTAGATCTAATTTTTATATATAATTATATTATTAAGAATAGTCTAAAAGCCGCTGATTATAATTAATAATATAGATTTAAATAAATATCTCTCTTAATATATCTAATTAGTTATAGAAGATAAAGTTATATTATTAATATTATTAATTATATTTAAAATAATTAAAATACTAAGAATATAAAATCTAGAGTTAATAAATCAGATTATTTAGAAATATATTTATTAATATTAATAAAAATAGCTCTTCAGACCTATCTCTGCTATTATAAAATAATAATATATCTTATTAATATATTAGATAATTAAATAGAGAACTTAAGAAAATCTATTAAATAATATATTTAAAATATCTTATAATAATAAAAAATACTTATAAAATATTTAAAAATTACTAGATCTCTTTTAAATAATAAATTATCAGGCTTATAATCTTATAAAAATATAGAAAGTAACTATATAAAATAATAGAAAATAATAAGTTAATTTAGAGAATAAAGATCAGGGATTCTGGTATCTGAAGTAGAAGGTGTGGTTATATGTCCTGGAGCAGTCACCGCCAACAATATCTATATTAATTAAGATATTAATCTTCTTAAGCAGATTAGTTTTATCCTGCGCGAGTAATTATTCTTATAATCTTAGAATAGAATATATTATAAAAAATATATTTACTGATTTTTTATAATCTATTTAAATTATAAGTTATTTCTTAAGATCTTTATTCTTATACTAGTAATAATTTTTTATAATATAATCTTATTTTTTATAATTAAAATATTTTATTATTTCTGCGGGCACTGATATAAAGTCTTATAAAATAAATATTTTTAATATATTTAATTATAAAATATTTCTCTGTAAAAATCTTTTATAATAATTCTAATTATTAAAATATTTTATCTAATTTATAAATAATAGTAATTTTTTTTTATAAATAATTAATCTTTTTACTTTATCAGTTAATCCTTAATCTTAGTTTTATAAATAATATAATTAAATCTTATTTAATAATAAAAAAGTCTGACTGTTTATAAATCTTTTAACTTATATTTTATAAAAATAATTTAAAGAATAAATATAATTATATAATATTTAATTTTTATATTTTATAATCTAGATCTGTTTTTATCTTTTTTTAATATTATAAATATATAAAAGTCTTTTTTTTTTTATAAAAAATTATTCTTAGAATTTATAATTATATTTTTTATTTATAATTTTTCAGATTATCTAGCTATATCTTAAGAAATTTATAAAGATTTATTTAATTATTTTTTTAAAAAAACTTTACGGCTTTATTTTTTTATAAATTACTAAATATATAATTTAGATAGATTATTATAATTTATATTTATTAATTCTTATTCTAGTTATTAGTCTCTGCGATATATTTTTATTAAATAATAAATAATTAAAAAACAGTTTAATCACAAGTATTATAATATTTATTATTCTATAAAAAATATATATATATATCAGTCTTCTTTAATTTTATAGATAAAATATTAGAATTATTTAAAAATTTATAAATTTTTTTATTATTTATAAAAATTTTAAGTCTCTGCTCTAATTCTGTGATTTATTAAAATATATTTAATTATTTATAAAAATTCTTAGAAAATAATAAGATTATATCTATTTTAATTATTTTTTTTATAATAATTTTATAGTTAATTTTCAGATAATTAAAAAATTTTTTATAAATATAATATCTAATATTTTATATAGATATAGTTTTAATAAATTATCTTATAGATTTTAAGTAATAAGATTATAAGAATATATATTAAAATAATATAAAAAAAATATATCTATTATAAAGTCAAGATAATATTTATATTATTTAAAATATTATTACTAGTTTTTTATCTAATTTCTCTTATAGATAGATATATTTATAAGAATTCTATAAATTATATATTATACTAGTATAATTACTTTATAAGAGACTGTCTCTATAGTATAAGTATTTCTTGCGATATATTATATCACAAGGATTATAAGGATTACTATCCTTATACTAACTTCTTTTATAAATAAGTATATCTATAAGAATTCTATAAATTATATATTATATTAGTATAATTACTTTATAAAAGACTGTTTCTATAGTATGAATATTTCTTATAATATATTATATTATAAAAATTATAAGAATTATTATTTTTATAATTATTTTTTTTCTTAGAATCTTAATTCTTAAGATTATTATTTATAAAAAATTAAATATTATTAAAATTTCTGCTGTAAAATCTTCTTCGCGAGAAAATTAATTAAAAAAATTTTTTTTTTTTTAATATTTATTTTGTATAAGTCTATTATAATTATTTTATATAATTATAATTATATTATTTTTTACTGTACTTTAGATCCCTGTAATTATAATTAAATAATAAATATTATAAATAATAAATATAATAAGTATTTCTGTAATTATAATTAAATAATAAATATAATATAATATTTTTAATTTAAATATAAATCAAGACTTAGGATTCAGGGCTTAGAACTTTGAAAAAGAATATTTTTTTAAAATTATTTCTTTTTTTTTTTTTTAATTTTTTTTATTCTCTGATTTCTCTCTTTTCTTAATCTTTATAATTCTTTTTTAAATTATTATTATTATTATAAATAAGTACTTATTTAAAGAATTCTTATAGTTATTTATACTCTTACAACTATTTTATATTTTTATAACTATTTTATTTCTATAGATCTAGAGTATCTGTATTAAATTATAAGATATAATATTTTATAATCTTATATTAGCTTATAGATATTTATTATTTTATAAGTCTAAGATATATATACTCTGCTCTAAGAATTATAATTAATTATTTTAATATTTTTTGTTATTATATATTTACTGATTTATTTTATAAAAAAATTATTATTTTTATTATTAAATTTTTTTTTCTCTCCACTTTTTTCTTTTTCTTTCTTTTTTTATAAATATCTGTGGTAAGTAATTTCTTAGAGAGATTTATTTTATATCTTATAACTAATATAAAATTAAAGCAGCCTATTTCTGTAATTATTATTATTATTATTATCTCTGCTGTTATTACCGCCGCTGTCTTTATTATTATTATTACTGTTATTAATATTATTATTATTTCTATTATAATGTCTCTATCTTTTACTCCCGCGATAGATATCTATTCTCTTTATAGAATATAAAAGCTAATTTATATATAATTTATTATCTTATTAACTAAGATTTCTAAGATGATTTAATTTTCTATAGTTCTATTCTTCTGTGCTTTTTTTATAATCTATTATTATAAAAATATTATTATACTTAATAATATTCTTATTATTTTTATAATTTATAGATTATAAATAAATAGACTACTTTTTCTTTTAGAGAATATATTTAGATCTATTTAAAATTAATCTATTTTATAAAATATTAAGATTATAAACTAGATTTCAGCTTAGTTTATAAATCTATTTATAATAAATTAATATTTTTATAATTATATTAATAATTCTATTAGATCTTTTTTTTAAATAAGATTATAATCTTTATTTAATTAAAAAAGATATTATATTATATAGCTAGTAATAAGATCTTTTTTTTATTAAATTTAATAATTATTATTAGCTAAAAATCTAAATTTAATTTTATAAAACTTTTTTTATAATTAAAGCTAATTAATTCTTTTTTTTAATTAAATATATAGTATATATTATAATTTCTTAAGCTTAAGAATATTTATAATATATATTAGTAATAATTATAAATAGAAATATAATAATTATATTTAGATTAAATATAAAATCTATTTTTTATAAATTAAATAATTAATTTATTTATTTCTATTTCTACAAGTACTTGTTATATATTATATTTTAAATTATAATTAAATAAAAATTCTTATAGATAATTATTTCTATTCTTTTATTATTTTATTTTTTTTTTATTTTTAAAATAAAGATTATACTTATAAATAAACTTCTTATAAAGTTATAAATAATATAGATTTATAATTAATTTTTAAATATTATTCTTATGAAAATAATTCTTTTATTTAATTAAGATTTTTAAAAATCTATTCTAACTCTGCAAGAATAATAAAATCTTTAAATAATATTTATAATTATTTTTTTTATAGAAAAATATTTTTATAAATTTATTTTATTTATTTTATAGTACTTATAAAATAATAATATATAAAATATATTATATATTTATAATTCTGTAAATAATTTTAGTCTATAGATTTATAAGATTATTTATTTAATAATATAATAAAATTCTTGATTTTATAAATCTAGCTTTTTATTAATCTATTTTTATAGAAAATATTTTATAAATAATTAAATTATTTTTTTAATATAAAGCTCTTTATTTATTTTTTATAATTATAAAATTATTCTTATTTTTTATAAGCAGAAATTAGATTCTTCTCTATTTTAATATAGATTTTTTAAATATATTTAATTTATTTAAAGACTTTAGTCTCTGCTTTTCTCTCTTTATAAAAGTCTATTTTAATTATTTATAAATATTTTATAATAATAATATAAAAAAATAATTTCTTTATAAAGATTTATAAATTATTATTATATATAAACTCTGTAATAAATAATAGATCTATTTAATTATTCTATTTAAAATTAATATAATTTTATAAATATTATTTAAGAATATTATTTAATTCTTTAGTTTAATTATTAATCTACAGGTAATAAGCTGTGCTTAGCTTTTTTTTATTATAAATATATAAATAAAATTAGATTAGAAATTCTTTATAAAAATATTATTATAATTTATAATAATCTTTATAAATATATTATATAAATAGAAAATTATTTTAATAAAGATTTTTATAAGATTTTTTTATTAAGACTTTTTTATAAAAGAATAAAATAAGCTATTTTATTATATTAATTTATTATTATTAAAATATTATTAAAAATTTCTCGCAAATTCTTAATAATACTAGTACATGTAAATAAATTAATAATAAATTTTATTATTATTTTTTTTAAAACTTTTATAAATATAAATAAAGATTCTAGTAGTTTTTATTATTTTTTATAAATTATTTTATTATTTTAATATATTTTATAGACTTAGCAGTATTTATTTATAAAACTATTTATCTTTAATTATTAAAATTATTATAATATTAGTATTAGTAATTTGTTATTTATAAAATAATTTATAATAAAATTATTATATAATTTTATAAATATCTAAAATTTAAAAATATATTTATCTAAGATATATAATTATTCTGCTCTTTATAAAAAATCTTTATAATTTTTTTATTATAAAATCTTATTTATTTATTTTTTTTATAGCTTAAAATTTTTAGAATCTCTTAGTTTTTTATAAACTTTTATATTTATTAATTTTTTATTAATATTATAAATACTATAGCTAACAGCTCTGTAAAAAAATTCTTATAATATAATTTTTTTATAATAATAATATTATCTACTATCTTTTTTTTATAATTTTTTATATATTTAAAATATATTTATAAATAAAAATTTATTTAATATTTATAAATAAAGCTTCTATCTTTATATTTTCTAATTTTTATAATCTAAATAGATTAAATAATTATTATAAAACTAGTTTATTTAATTTTTTATAATTGTTAATTATTATTCTTTTTTTATAATTTAAATATTATAAGAATATATCTACAGAATTCTACGCGCCTGAGTAATAAATAAAATAAAATTAAAATATTATAAATTATTATATTTATTATATATATTTTTATAACAGCTCTGGACTTATTATAAAATATTTAAGATTTTTATAATTAATAAATATTTTTATTATAAGATTTATTTTCTCTAGCTAGTAATATTATTTTCTAAATAATTTTATTATTATAAATAATATTTAATTATAAATTTTAAAATTTTTTTTATTATAATTATTTTTTATAAATAAAATAGAACTAGAGTTTATTAATTATTTATATTTTTTTATAATAATATTTTACTAATTATAAAATTAAATATATCTATTTTAATATATATTTATTTTTTTTTTGAAAAATAAATAATTATAATATTTTTTATAAATATTATTTTTAGCTACTTAAAACTTTTATAAATATTAATTATAAAAAATTTTATATTAGATTTTCTTTTTTCTCTCTTATAAAATTTCTTAATAAAATCTATTAATAAGATTAATATTTATAAGTATTTTTAAATAAATTATTAATATTAGTTTATAAATCTTATAAATTATAATATATTTTTTATATTTTATAATTCTAATTATTTATAGATTATTATAATTTATTCTGATTTTATTTATATATCTTCGCGGCTAATAATAAAATTAAGAAAATTAATCTTTATTTATATAAAATAATATTTACTTAGCTTTATATATAGATCTATCTTAATTAAGATTTATATAATTTTAAAAATTTATTTTTTATATATTTCTAGATTTTATAAGTATATTATAATATAATTAAGATAAATAATTATAAAATTATTTTAATATTTTATAAATAAAAAATTTATAAAGTCTTAAAATCCCGCGAGTATATTAATTAGTTTAAATAATATAATTAAATATTTAAATAAATTATATTTTATTTAAAAAACTATTTTTTATTTATAAACTGCTATAATTCTTATTTATAATAGATTTTATAAAGTTTAAATTATATAAATTATAATATTTTTATAAATTAATTAATATAATTATTAATTTATAATAATAGATATTTATTTTTAATAATCTATTTATTTAATTTATAATAATTAATATATACTTGTAAGTTTCTATTCTTTTTTTTATAAAAAAAACTGATATTTTAATAAATAAATTTAAATATTAAATTTATTTATATATATAAGATAGTCTTATAGATACTCTTAGAATATTTTTTATTTTATAAATAATATTTTATAAATTAATTATATTTTTAATTTATAGTCTTCTTCTAGATTAATCTTTGAATTAATATTCAATTATAAAAATAAATAGTCTATTATCTTATTCTCTGTAAATATTATCTTAAATTTATAAAATTATTCTAAAAATACTTCTAAATCTATTATTTTATAAATAAATCTAATTATTATAATTTATAATTATTTAGTTTTTAATTTTTTTATAAAAAGCTTTATTATACTAATATATTATATCTTAATTTATTATTTCTTATAAAATCTTAAATAATATTAATTAAATTTTATAATAAAAGTCTCTGTTCAGATCTATAATATATTTAATATAATTTTTTTTATATTAGATATTATAATAATAATTATTTTATAAATCTTATAATTATTTTCTATATCTGTAAGATTAATCTTAAATATTATAGTTTTTTTTAATTAAATATTATTATTATTTAATAATTTTATAAGAATCTTTATAAATATTATTAATTATTCTATAATTTTTATTAATATTATAAATATTAGATTTACTTCTATATCTATATTAATTAAAATATTAATTTTTTTAAATAAATTAGGTTTATTCTGTATAAAAAATTATTCTTATAATCTTAGAATAAAATATATTATAAAAAATATATTTACTAATTTTTTATAATTTATCTAGATTATAAGTTATTTCTTAAGATTCTTATTTTTATATTAGTAATAGTTTTTTGTTATATAATCTAATTTTTTATAATTAAAATATTTTATTATTTTTGCGGGTGCTGATATAGAATCTTATAGAATAAATATTTCTAATATATTTAATTATAAAATATTTCTTTATATAATTTCTTATAATAATTCTAATTATTAGATTATTTTATTAAATTTATAAATAATAATAATTTCTTTTTTTATAAATAATTAGTTTTCTTATTTTATTAGTTAATACTTAATCTTAGTTTTATAAGTAATATAATTAAATCTTATTTAATAATAAGAAAATCTGACTGTTTATAGATATTTTATTTTATATTTTATAAAAATAATTTAAAAAATAAATATAATTATATAATATTTAGTTTTTATATTTTATAATCTAGCTCTGTTTTTATTTTTTTTAATATTATAAATATATAAAATTCTTTTTCTTCTTACAGAAGATTATTCTTAGAATTTATAATTATATTTTCTATTTATAATTTTTTAAATTATCTAGTTATATTTTAAAAAATTTATAAAACTTTATCTAATTATTCTTTTAAAAAAGTTTCACGGTTTTATTTTTTTATAAATTATTAAATATATAATTTAGATAGATTACTATAATCTATATTTATTAATCTTTATTTTAATTATTAATCTCCGCGATAAACCCTTACTAAATAACAAATAATTAAAAGATAATATAATTATAAATATTATAATATTTATTATTTTATAAGAAATATATATATATATACTAGTCTTTTTTAATTTTATGAATAGAATATTAGAATTACTTAAAGATTTATAAATTTATTTTATCATTTATAAAGATTTTAAGTCTCTGCTCTAATTTTATAATTTATTAAAATATATTTAATTACTTATAAAGATTCTTAGAAGATAATAGAATTATATTTAGTTTAATTATTTTTTTATAATAACTTTATAATTAATCTTTAAAAAATTAAAAAAATCCTCGCAGATATAATATCTAATATTTTATATAAATATAATTTTAATAGATTATCTTATAGATTTTAATTAATAAGATTATAAAAATATATATTAAAATAATATAAAGAAAATATATTTATTATAAAATTAAGATAATATTTATATTATTTAAGTATTATTACTAGATTTTTTATCTAGCTTTTTTTACAGATAGATATATTTATAAGAATTCTATAAATTATATATTATACTAGTATAATTACTTCGCGAGGGACTGCCTCTGCAGTATAGATATTTCTTATGATATATTATATCACAAGGGTTATAAGGATTACTATTCTTATATTAACACACACCCTTATAATAAGAGTATTCTAAAGAGCTTTGTATAAATAAATAAAATTGTTATTTATATAATTAAAAAAACTAGTAACTAGACACAAGTATCTCTTATATATATATAATAAAAAATTAAAAAACAGACTAATTAATATAGAATATTTATGTTTAGATATTAAAAGAATAATATATTTAAATTAAATCTAAAGAATATTATTAGTAATTAATTTAATAAAAAGCTGGATTTAAAAAAATAAAATATATTATTATAAAAATATCAAAAATCTATTTTATCTGACTAAATATTTTTATTAAAATTTATAATATATTTTATATAAATCTATTATAATTATTAAAATAAATAAATAACTAGTAATTCTCTATTATCTAGATCAAGAAAAAGAATAAATATCTAATTAAAACTATTCAAGATAAGATATAATAATATAAAATACAGAAATAAAGATTATATTATTATATTAAATAAATTAAATATATTCGAATTATTTAAGAGCTAACTAATATATTATAAAATATCATTATTATATATAATAAAGAGAATTTCTAAATAAAATTATAAAATAATTCTGCTTAATTTATTTCTGTCTGTAATTAATAATAATATTATTTTTTAAGTATAAAAAAAGAAAAATAAATAAAATAAAAATAAAAGAACACCTGACCCGAAGCTAATAATAAAAAAAAAGAAAATAAAATAATTACAGATAATATTTAATTAATTCTTAAAAGAATAATATTAAGGTTCTAGTTCTAAAGAGTAATAGATAAGTTAATAAAAAATTAATTATATAAATATATAAGCTAAAGCTTAGTTTAAGATAATAAAATTCTTAATATTATTACTTATTTTATATATTTCTAACTTAAGTTAATTAATTATTTAATATTATATTAATTAATAAAGGATTTATTTATTATCTGCAAGAATAAGCTTATATATTTAAACTAATTTTTATAATTTATCTGCTAGAAGATTACAAATACTTAATATTAATAATAATATATATATCTTTCTTTTTATATTATATATTTTTTAAGAAAAAAGAGATTTAAGATATTTACAGATAGAATGTTATAGCAGATTGTATTTACTTAATATAATATATAACTTTTTTTATATAAAGAATATAGCTATTAATATTATTACTATTATTAAGCTTAAGTAGAAAACAGAAAGAATTTATAAAATAAATAATTATAAAAAGAATTAATAAAAAGAAGTATTAAAAAAAGATTCTTTACAAGTAATTTTAAAACAAATTAATAAAAAAGATAAACAAAAATGGAAGAAAAAGAATTAAATATTTATATTTCTTTTATTAAGTTTTTATATCTAATAAAAAATAATTTAAATAATTTAAATATTTTTTATTTATTTTTTTTATTAATAATTACTGGCTCTGCCGGTCAGAGATATTAAGAATAATCTAATTAAAAATTAGTTAATAATAGAGAAATTATATTTATTTCTTTTATTTATTATATATAGAATGTTTAATAGAATTACTTAATAATATGTAGGAAGGATACAAGGGAGCAGAAGATTGATAGATTTAACTAGCTAGAGACAGCTGCCTACTTAAGATACCGGCAGAATATTAAGTTATATAATTAATAATATAATATTATATAATATAATATAATATTATATAATATATTCTAATATTATTCTGACTTAAAGTCCTGCAGATAATATAAAAGAATAAAATTATTCTTAATATTTTTTTTATATATAAATTCTTATTTTTAATATTTTTATAAAATAAGTAAATATTATAAATATAAATAATTTAATTAATCTATTTATTATTTATATTTTAATTAGAATATAAATAAAATTAATATTATTAATAATAATAATCTATCTAATAAAATAATATTTAATCTAAATATATTTAATATAAATATAATATTCTAAATTATATAATAGCGCGATAGTATTCTAATTATTAATTTAAATAATAATTAAATAAAATATTATAATCTATATTATATTATTATATTAAAAATAAAATATTATAATCTATATTATATTATTCTATTAAAAATAAAATTTATTAAAAAATAATTAAAATTAAAATATTTTCTAAACAATCAGTATCTAGATAAAATAGTTAGTCTTAATAAAAAAAATATAATAATAAATTATTTTTAAAATATTATAAAATAAATCTTCTAATAAAAGCAAAAATATAATTATTTATTAAAACTAATTTATTAATATAAAAACTTATTTAATTAGTATTATAATATATACGAAGACTAGAATTATTAAATATAAAAAAAATAAAATTTAATAATTTCTTTAAATTATATAATAAATTTAAATAATAGTAGTAAAATAAATCTTAAAAAAATTAATAATATAATAAATAATTCTATCTATTATATATATTATATTAGAATATATTTTAATAATTAATTAAATTAAATATTTAAATTATTTTTAATATATTTTAATTTTATTAGCTATAGTAAGATCTTTAAGATTTTTAATAATTAAAATAATCTTAAGATTATATAAAATTAAAGAAGACTTATAATTCTTAAAATTAAATTATTTTAAAATATTTAAAATATAGCACTTCTATAAGATTATAATATTTTTAATATAATAAATAAAATATATACTAAAAGATTATTTTATATAACTATTATTAATATATTTAAATATTTTATTAATTATATTTTTAATTTTTTTAATATAATTAAGATTAGATAACAGTAATAAGATATTATTAATATAAATAAAAATATAAATATTATTATAAATAAATACAGTATAATCTATATATATATATAAATTCTTATAAAATAAAGATATTATAAAATAATATATATTATTCTCTAAATAATTATTTTAAGCTGCAAATAATTTTAAGAAATAGTTTATAATAATTTAATTTTTTAAAGATTTCTAAAAATTAAATATAAAGCAGCTTATATAGTTTAATATTTAAAAAGATAATTATAATATTAATATTATATAGATATTATTTAAACTTTATAGCTAATATAATAAAGATTTTTAAATTTATTAATTTTATAATAGCTATATAAATTTTATATATTTTAAAATCTTTATTTAATTATTATTTATAGTTCTTAATTATAAAATATATTTTATATATATTATCAGACTTAATTTATTAAATTTAATATATTAATAAAAGTTTTATTTTCTTCTTTCTATGAATATTATAAAAGATTCTTAAATAAAGATATTATTTAATTTTATAATAAATTATATTATATTATTTTGCTTACTCTTTATATAATATAATATTTAATTATAAAAATAAAATATATTCTTTATTAGATAATTTTAATAGAATAATATTATTATATAATATTTTATTTAAAATATTAATATCAGCAGTATTAGCTATTAAATTAAATTAAATATTTATAATATATAGCTATTTTAGAGAATTAATAAATTTTATATTTTTATATAGATTAAAATCTACTTATAAAATTTAAAGTATATAATTATATATATTTTAAAAATTTTAAATTTAATTTCTTAATTCTTGTAGATTATTTAAGAAATTAATTTAAAACTTTAGTTTAAATACTAGATTTTTTTATATAATAAAATAAGAAAATATTTATAAATTAATTTTATTATTATTAATAGTTAATAATCTTTTAACTACTAATATTAATATTAAAGAAGATAATTTAAATTACGATTTTAATATAAGATTTATTACTAAATCAGCTATATATTTATTAATAAAAAAATCTAAAATTATAATTAAAGATAATATATTAATTATTTTATATTTTCTAAGCTGTAAAAGATTATTAATAATCAATTAATTAAATTTAGTCTATAATTTTATATTTCGAACTAAATAAAAAAATTAATAATAATAAATTTATAAGACTTAATAGATTTAAATTAATTCTTTTATAGAAGCAGAAATTTAGATTGAGTATATTAATATTTTTTAATATTTTAAATAATAATTAGAGAATTAATTAAAATATTATTTAATTTATATTTAATATTTAAAAATAATAATATAAAAATAGACTTTTTATAAAAGATAATATTTTTAATTATAATAATTTTCTTTAATTTTAAATTATAAATCTTATATAAATTCTTATTATAATTAATAAATTAATCTTTATTTATTTTAAAGTCTAGTTTACTATAAATTTTCTTTAATATAAGATATTAATATTAATGATTAAGAGTTCTTTAATAAAAGATATTAGATTAAATATTATATAAAGTCTTATAAGATATTATATTAATAATATTATAAATAAATCTATTTTTAATATATTTAATTATTTATATAATATAATTTTATAAAAATCTAAATAATTAATTCTTTATTATTATAAAGATAATTAGCTTTATTAAATAATAATTCTTAATTTTAATTATTTTATTAAAAATAGATTAATAATATAAAGCAGAACTTTAAATAATATTTTTAAATTTATAATAATTTATTAAGAAGTTGTACTCTGATATATTATTTATATAAAAATATTTAATTAATATTTAAGATTAAGTTAATAAATAATTTTATAATAAAATAAATTTTTTAAATATATTTATATCATTCTTTATTATAAAAACTTAGTAATATTAAGTAGTATAATTAATAAGAATAATAAAATAATAAAATATTAATAAAATCTTTTATAAAAATTAATCTATAGATATTTATATAAATAAAATCTTTTAATTTAAATTTAATATCTTATATCTCTTTGTTAATAAATAAAATATAATTTTTATTTTTAAAATATAATTGATGTAATTTCTAAAATATTTTTTTTAGTATTTATATATTAATTATATACTTTATTAAGTTATAAAACTTATATTTAAAAATATAAATAATCTAATAATAAATTAAATAAATTAAGATTAGTTTTAAGTTTAAAAAAGTTATAATAATAATAAAAAAAATATAATTTAAAAAATTAAATTTTTTTAATATCTATATAAATTAATTATTCTATTTTAAATTATTTAATTAATCAGAACTTATATTATTAATAATAAAAAAATAATAACTAATTAATTAAAATATATCTATAATTATTATATCTATTAATAATATTAATAAATATTATTAAATTATCTCACTTAAATTTTATTTTCAGATTCTTTTTAATAAGTTAACAGATGAAGAGAAGATTATAAATTAAAATTAAAATATATTAGATATTAATAAGTTTTAAAGAACTAAGCTAAATTAATTAATTAATTTAAATAGAAATATTAAATATAATATTATTATATTTCTAAGCTTAGAATATTAAATTTATAATTATATAAATTAATATAATATATATATAATAATTAATAAAAATTACTTTTAAAAATATTATATAATATACTAATCTTAAATTAATTATTTAAAAATTTAAATTCTTTATAAATTTCTTGAATTATTTTATAACATTATAAAAAAGATCTATTTTATTAATAATAATAATATTTATAATAATCAATAATTTTACAGAAGTATTAGTATTAATATTTATATTATTAAATATTTTAATAATATTAATATTTAGATTATTATAGTTTATACTTAAAATATTTATTAAGATTAATTTAATAAAGATATCTGCGACTAATTCTAAAATAATATTAATAATTATATTAGCTAAAGAATTATTATATTCTTTATTATATTTATAATTTTTATTATAATTTTATTTATTATTTTTAATTTTAATTTTATTTTTATTATCTGTCTTATAATAATAATTACTTAAGAAATAATTATTATAAGATTAATAATAATTATATTATATAAAATTATAATTTATAAAATCAAAGATTTAAGAGATCTTAATTAATTAAAAATTAAAATTATTATAATTTTTATTATAATATTTATTATAATTATAATCCTATTTCTGATTATATAATATAATAATTTTATTATTAATAAAATAAATTAATAATATTTTAATAAATATTATATAAATTAAATTTTAAAAAATTATTATAGCTAATTAAAATCAGAAATTATTATATTATAAAATTATTGTATAAAATAATTTAAAAAAATATAAATTTAATTTAGTTAAATAGTTTAATTATTTTATATAAATTATTAATTATTTTAGTCTAGTTTTTTAAAAAGATAAAAGAATTAATATTAATAAAGTATTTTATATTAATTATTTTCTAAAATCTAGAGAATATATTTACATTTTTTAATATTTTATAAATCGTTTTAATTTTATTATATATATCAACAGTAATTTCTATTTTTAAAATATAAAAAAATATTAAAATTAATAAATTTAATTTTATTTATTTAGATTTTTTATATAATTATTCTTAAGCTTCTTATTATATTATATATATATATTAATTTCATTATAAATCTATATTAATATAACAGTAGCTTTAGTAATACTATTTAAATTTATAAAATATTTATATATAAAAATAATTATAGTAATATAATATTAAGATTTTTTAAAAAAAGATTTATTTTTAAAAATATTTTAAAAATACTAATTTTTAATTCTTAATATTTATATTAATAATTCTTTTTATTGAAAGAAGTTCTGGCTGTAATATAATTTAAAAAAAATCTTAATTATTTTAAGATTAAATATAATAAAGTTTTTATTAAATATATTAAAGAAAATCTTTAAAAGTTAATAATTATTTAAAAATTATATAATAAGATAAAAAGAATCAGAGAAATACTTATTAAAAAATAAGAATATATTATTAAGATAGATTATTTTAAATTAATAAAATAAAATAAATCAGTAATAAAATTATAATATTTAAAATAAATAATAATTAGATATTATAAAATATATCTAATAAAAAATATATCTGAGTAATTATAATTATAAAAAAAAAGATTTAAAAAAACTAAAAATATTAAAAATAATAATAAAATTAATTAGATATTAA
The DNA here is from genome assembly GCF_003184545.1 of Aspergillus heteromorphus CBS 117.55. NCBI lineage: Eukaryota > Fungi > Ascomycota > Eurotiomycetes > Eurotiales > Aspergillaceae > Aspergillus > Aspergillus heteromorphus. Next base: position 22,886 of record NW_020290443.1, read on the forward strand.
ATTAGACTAGAATATCTAATAAATTCTAATAAAATTAAATCTAATATTAAATAAAAAAATTTATAATCTATAAAAAAAATAAAAAAATAAAGAATTAATAGATTTAACTAGCTAGAGAGAGCTGTTTACTTAAGATATTAATAAAATATTAAGTTATATAACTAATAATATAATCTTATATAATATAATCTAATATAATAAATCTTAACTAATATAAATTTTTATTAATTTAAAAAATAATAATTATCATTAATACCCTGCGAGCCAGTTGAATAAAAAGAATAAAAAAATTAAGATAAAAAAAAAATTAAATAATTATATTTTTTAGACTCTGTCTTAATATTAAAGATAAAATAATATTAAAAATTAATAAATATATAATTTATAAATTTTTACTAGTTTAAGAAATAATAATTATTTTTATTATTTTTTAAGTTAGCTGAATAAAAAGAATAGAAAAGATAAAAAAGAAACTAAATATTTATATTTTTTAAGATTTATTTTAATATTAGAAATAAAATAGTTCTGAGAATTAATAAACGTAGAATTAATAAATTCTTATTAATCTAAAAAATAATTATTATTTTTATTATTTCTTAAGCTAGCTAAATAAAAAAAATATATATATATATAAAAAGTTAAATATTTATATTCTCAGATTCTGTATTAATATCTAAAATTAAGATATAAATAAAATTAATATAAATTAGAAATAAAATTAAAAATAAATAAAAATAAAATTAAAAATAAATTAATAATAAGATTATAATAAAATAGATTATAAAATTTATAAAAATAAATAAAGATTATTAATTAAATTTTTTAAAAAAATATTATAAAATATATCTTAGATTTATATAACTTAACTAGTCTATTTTATTACATTAATTTTCTAATAAGTTATAAATATATATATAAAATTATCAGATTTTTAAGAGTTCTTTTTAAAATACTAATTATTTTTTTTTATATATATAGACTTAGTTCTCTATAGTTTATAGATTTTATCTTTAATAAAAAAATAATACTAGATAAAAAAATAATTTAAATAATTTAAATATTTTTATTTAAATATGTTTATTAATATTTTTATATTAATAATTAATTATTAGATTAATATAATTTAATTATTCTTTTAATATTAGAAATTATTTATTATTAAGAAGAGATCTTTTAAGAATTAAGAATTATTTAATATATAAAGATAATAAATGTTTTATTTTTATAATATATAATAATCAGAATATTATTTAAAGATTTATATAAGTAATATATATTTTATAAATAAATTTAATTAATTAATAAATATATATTAATTAATAATAATAAAAATATTAAATAATAGAAGCTCAGACTCTTAGTTATAAATTTAATAAAAAGATTTATAATAATATTTATTATAGAATTTATTTCAGAGCTATCTGACTTAGCTAGTCTGTTTTATTAGACTAACTCTTATTAAATAATATATATATAAAAAATTATTAGATTTCTTAAAATTTCTTTTTAAATATTAATTATTTTTTTTATATATATAGACTAAATCTTTTATAACTTATAAAATCTGCTCTTAATATTAAAAATAATTTATAAAAGAATATTATAATTTAGTAACTGATTATATATAAACTAAAATAAGATAATTAAAATATTATAATTTAATAATTAATTATATAATTAAAATATTAATAATTTAGAAGAAGATATTATAGATTAATAATTAATTATATATAAAAAAATTATAAAAGATTTAATATAAATATAATATTTTATTAATCTAATATATAGATTAAAGAAAGCAGAATAATAAATAATAAAATAATAAAATTATTATAAAATATAATAATAGAATAAATAAAATTAATTTAATTAATAAATTAATAAATTATAAAAAATAATAAATATTTAAATAATAAAAAATTTATTATCTTAATTAAAATTATTCTTAGAATTTTTATAAATAATTATTTAATTATATAATTAAGATCTTTCTACTCAGGAATTAAAGTCTTTAATAAAAAAGATAAATAAAATGTTTTTAGTTTTAAGATAAATTTATATTTTAAATTTATATTAAATATAGATATATATTCTAATAATACTATTAAAATAATTTATATATTTATATATTTAAGAAATAATATAATAAAAAGAATCTTGCTCTGATATCAGAGTCTAGATAATAAAATTATTTATATTAATATTATTATTAATTCAAATAAAATTTATAAAAATAAAAATTATTAAACAAAAATATTAAATAAGCTATATTTATATTAATAAAATAATTAAAATTTTAAATAATTTTTAGAGAACTTTAATATTATATTTATAATATATAGTTATAGATTTATAAAAAAGTTTTATTTATAAAAAATACTGCGATCAGCTGCGGTAATATAATTATAATAAAAAAAAATTATTATAAAAAAAAGGATTTTAAAAAAAACATTATTAATAATTTATAATAATAATTAATTTATCTAATATTATAGACTAAAAATATATTATTATAATTATAAATTATTAAGAATTAGTTTACTATAAAAAAATATATAGATAAAGTATTTTTTAATAAAATAAATAATTATATAAAAAGTTTAGAAAAACAATTAAGTAAAAATATAATTAAAATTTATTTCTTTAATTAAATATATAAGCTATGCTTATAATTTAAAAAGAAATTAATTTATAAAAATCTTAAATAATTATAAAAATTATTAAAAAATAATAGTCTCTGTATAAAATTATAAATAAAAATATTTAAATAAAATAATTAATCTAAATTAGAAAGTTTTTAAAAAATAATATATAAATATTAGATTCTTATTTCTGAAAATTATTATAAATTAAGTAATAAATATTTAAGTAATAACATATATAAAATATTTAGTTTATAAAATTATTAACTAGATATTTGCACAGAAGCAAGATCTAAAATTAATTTTTATTATATTTATTTTAAAAATTAGAATTAATAAAGAAAATAATTAATTATATTATTCTTATATAACTAAATATTAGAATATATATTAAGTCTGATATTTTAATATATATTATAAAATATCTGCTTAAATATAATATTATCTTAGATCTATTTTAATTAAGAAAATATAATAAAACAATTAAATTAAATCAGAATTATATCTATCTTTAAATAATTTAGTTAAGACTAAAAATAATACTAATAATATAAATCTTTTTAATCAAGATATTTACTGCTGTATTCGAAATCTAGATTAAAAAAAATTTAAAAATAAATATAAAAATATTTACTATATTATTTTAGAATATTAAAAAAATACTATATAAGAAATTAAATCTAACTTTAAAAAATATTCTTTTTCTGTATTATTAATAATTTCTTAGATTTTTTAAATTAAAGAATATTAAAGCCTTATTTTATAACTTAAAAATTAATTATATTATTAAATTAAAATTAAAAAAAATAAAATTTATAATTATTCTAGACATTATTTTATAATATATTAAAAAAAGAGCTTATAATACTATAAAAGAATTGATTAAATTATTAAATAAAAGATTTATTTATATTAGCAGCTTTACAGCTGTAACATCTGTTTTTTCATTGAAAAATTAGATAATAAGCTCTAATTCTATATTAATTATTAAGACTTAAATATAATTATTAGAAAGAATTAGAAAAAAATAACAATCCTTTATATATAATGTAGATTATATAAGTAACTGATTATTTGATTTAATTTAATAAATATTTTAAATATTTTTTAACAATTTATTAATTAAATTTTATATAATTATTTAAATAAGTTCTGCTTCATTTATCTAAATAATGCAGTAATATAAAGATGATATTTAATAAATTTTAAATAAACTATCAAAAACAGAACTATATTTAGATATTAATAAATATAAATTTAAATAAAAAAAGATTAAACATTTAGAATTTATTATTAAAGCTAGATACAAAATAAGTATAGACTCTAAAATAATTTATCTTATATAAAAATAAAAAGGTTTAATTCTTATTAAAAAATATATAGATTTATTAAATATATTAACTTTTATTATTAATTTATATTAAACTTCTCAGATCTGCTTAGGTCTCTTTATTAATTTATTAAAAAGAATATTCTATTTTAATAAATATAAGAATATAAGAATAATTTTTATTAAATATTTATACATATTTTTCTATATTAAATTAATACTTATCTCTTTTCATTTTAATTAAAATATAATATTAAAAGCAGACTTCTCTGGCTATAATCTAAAAATATATCTTTTTTAATATAATAAAAACAGAAATCTATATCTATATATATATTTCTTAAAATAGCTCTTTTTAATTAAAAATAATTATAAAATCTAAAGTAAAATATTATTAATAGTTATTTAATATATAGAAGTCTAAAATATAGAGTTATACTTAATTCAAGTGTTTAAGATAATTATTAATTATAAAAATCTAGAATACTTTTATTTTTTATATAGATTATTTAAATAATATATTACATATAGTCTCTTTCTCAGTAAGTTTAATTTTGTCTTATTTATTATAAAAATATTAAAATTATTTAAGCAGATATAATCTTCTGATAAGATTAAAATACCTTAAATAATTAGAATAAATAAATAATTTTATAAATATTTTAATTATTTTAATCAGAAATATTTTAAGAAACTATTATAATTAAATTATTAAAAGTAATACTAGCTTCTAGAAATATTATAAATTAATAAAAAAAGTTAAAAATAAAGATTAAATATATTAAAAAATTAGAATAATTATTTATTAGAATATATAAAAGTTTTTTTTAAATTTAAAGTTTAAAGTCTGTATTACTAATTATATTATTAATAATCAAAGGGTTCTAATCTTTTAAAAATATAAATAAATATTAAAATTTAAGCTTTTATAAGATAGACTATTTTGGAAAGTATATAATTTTTTTAATAAAATATTTAAAATAAATATAAATTTATAAAATAATTAATTACAAATATTTTTAATTTAATATAATATAAGATATTTTATAATTTATATAAATAAAAATATAATCTGCTAAAATCTGTTTTAATATTTAAATATTTTTAATAAAATATTAATATAGATTTTATCACTAAACTACTTAAAAACTAAGAATATATTAATCTTTTTATAATTAATAACTATTTAATTAAGAAAGAAGTTCTGGCAGTTATAAAAAAGATAATTATTAAGATTATTATAAACATAATTCTAAACTAATATATTTAATAATATAAGATATGATAAATCTATTATTTCAGATTATAGTAGATAATTTATAAAAGAATATAATAATAATTATATAATTTTATCGGAATTAAAAAATAACTCTTTATTATTTATTATTCTTAGATAAATAAAGTTTTATTTACTATTATATTCTCTATAAATAGATAAATAATCTAAATCTTTTTATTTATAATATAATTATAAATAATATAATATTAAATAAAGATATATTTTATTTATTAATAATCTATTAGATTCTCTATAATCTTGATAGCTTTCTAATTATTTTTATATAATATAATAAATATAGTTTAATATATAATATTCTTTTTAATTATATATAAAAAATATTTATATTAGATTATTTACTTAATTACTTTAGTAATAATAATATAATCTGCTTTAATAAAGGTCTCAATAATAATAACTTATTTATTATTAATTTAATAAATAAATATATTATTAATTATTATTATATATATAGTAATTAATCTTTTGAAATATATATTAATATATATTAAATTAATATATAATAAGGACTTTCTTCTTGCTTTTTTTAATAAGAAATATTATTCTATATCTTTTTATAATTTTAAGATATTTTATAATATACTTTACAGCAGATAAATAAATATAACTTAGATTAATTAAATATTAAGATAATTAATTAATTATAACTATAATATTTAATCTTATTCTATATATTAAGAATATTAATTTTTAATTATTATTTTAAATATTCTATAATTCTTTTTCTTTAATTATAAATTATTAATATTAAGTTATATACTTAGCTTTATTAATATACTACTAGATATATAATCTATTATTCTAAACTTTTTTAAGATCTGTCTAATATAATTTTTGTAATCTATCTTAATTAATCTATTCTTTTTTTAAATATATCTGATATCTAGAAGCTTTTAAAATAAATTAGAATTAAATCTAAAATAAAATTCTTTTAATTTTTTTTAATATTATAAATTTCTACTTCTTTATAATTAAAAACAAAGATATTATTAATATATAAAGTAATAATGATTTTTTATATATTAATAAAAATACTAGAATTAGTAGTAGTTAATTTAAATCTAATATTTATAAAATAAAAAATTATTTTATAAATTTTATAAATTAGCTGACTGTCTAAGTTTATAATTTATATAAAGATTATTTTAATTTTAATATTATATCTTTAGTTATTTTATGATTAAATTCTTCAAGCTCAAAGATATTTGTATATAATTATTATTATCTAGCTCTGAAATACTAAAAGTATTTAATATATTTAAAATATAAACTCTGTATTCTAGCTTTACTAATATTATTATAATAATTCTAAGACTATTTAAATAGAATATTAAAATAAATATTTTATTACAATTAGTTTTAAATTACTTATTTTCACTGACTATTAGTCTTATTTTAAATTAATTAATTCTTTTATTAATATTAATCTTAATATTAAAAGTTTAATATATAAAAAAGATAAGCTTTTCTATTTTTTTTCTTAGAATAATTTTCTAAGTTCTAAAATTAATTAATATAGTAAATTCTTTTTAAATAGCTTTAATTTATTTAAATTTAGAAATCTAATTATTAATTCTTTTATTATATAATCTGGATCTATAAATATCTAATTTCACAATACTGTTTCTGACTATTTTATATTTATAATCTTTTTTAAAAAAAGTTTAAAAGTAAGAATAAAAAATATCTTAATATATTAAACTAAAAAATTATTTATCTTCTTTTTTATAGTAAAATATTAAATAATCTTTTTTTATTTATCTTCTTAGATTATAAATTTTGAAAAAATCTTTTGAATAACTGTTATAGATATTTATTATATCTAGATTAAGATAATTTAATCTTTGATTATTTTTCAGAGAATTTATTCTTGAGAATTTTATATATTAAGATTAAATATCTAATTATTTCTAAATTTGTTTAAATTTTTATAATTTTATAGTATATATTTAAAAAGAATTAGTTATAATTATTAATTAAAAAAAGATACTTTTTTTTATTTCTTTATAATTCAGACCTCACAAGTTTATATAAATTTATTTAAGAAATTAAATAATATATAAAATAAAAATACAACTTTATTTCTTAATATATTTTATATAAATATAAATTTCAAATTTATTTTTAAATAATTAATCTTTTTTTCTGAGCTATAGAATCTCTATATCTGAATAAATTATATATTTATTAAATTAGTATCTTTTAGAATATTTCAGATATTAATATATTAAGCTCTGATCTTTTTTTATAATTATTATTTTAAAGACTATTAAATATATATAGTACTTAATTCTTTAAGAATTAATAATTAAAATTATTTAATATTTATTATATTAAGATATATTTATTCTTTTTACTTTTTTATTTTTTATAACTACTTTACTATTTTTCAAGAGCTGGTAATTATACTTAAATTTTTATAATTTATATTTATTTATATAAAATACTTTTAGAGTGAGAAGATTACTTATTAAATTTAAAATATATATAATATCTTCTAATTTTATTATAGAATTATTCAGAAGCTTAAATTTAATTCTTTTATAATTTTTAACTAATAATTTATTATTATTAATTACTGTAAGAATCTTTCTTTATATAAAATCTAATAAAATAAAGACTTTTCTCTATTCTAATATATAATAAATAACTTTATTATTAAAATATTATTAATCAGATTAATTATAATTACTAAACTTTGTATTAATATTTTTTCTTAATCTTAATCTAATATCAGAGATACTAGAAATAATATAAATCTATTTAATATAATAATATATCACTCTAGAGAATTAAAGAATTATTTTATAAATATTTTTATTATTATAATTTTAATCTAATTTTTTATTAAATTAATAATTAATAAATTATTTCTTATACTTAGCAGATTATTGTTTACTAGAATATTTCTTCTTTTTAATTTTATTTTTATACTCTTGAGAATCTTAATTCTTTTTTTAATAATAATTCTTTATTATATAATTCTTCTTTTTATAAAACAAATAAATAATCTTCTTTTTATTAAATTTTATTATACTGGATTTTTTTCAACTAGCTGATATTCTTATATTTTTAATATTATTTATTTTTTATCTAATTTTGTTTCTAATTAATAAAATATTTGATTTAATTATTAAATCTTTTATATTAGAGTATTCTTCTAAAACTCTATTAAAATATTAGATAATAGTTATCTCTTTAAGTTTAATAATATTATTTTTATTAATATTAATTATTTATTAAAACAAGAAAATAATCTTATTAAATCTTTTATATATAATATATTCAATAAAATTTCTTTTTTTAATTAACTAGCTTCAGTAAAGAATCTAATCTTATAATTCCAAATAATTTTATATATTATTTTTATAGATTGTTTATATGTTTCTGATATATTTAAATTGTTTAATTATTAATATTATTTCTGAATTTAGTTCTGCTTATATTATAATATTTCTTTTTAAATTAATTTTATATTAATTAATTTATAATAAAAAAATCATCTTCTATATTTTTCTTAAAACTTTATTAAATTTCTTAATTATTTATAGTATATATCAGACTTTTAATTAAAATATTATTAAGTAAAACTAATAACAGATATTTTTTTAATTAATTTATTAATTTTAAATTTTTTTATTCTGATATTAGACTTTTATCTCTAGTTTTATTTTTATAACCAGAATATTGAGTAACTTAAAATTATTTATTAGAAATATACTAACTGATAATATTCACAGAAATAATTCAAAAATTAAATATATAAATAAAAAAGATCAGATAATCTATATAAAATATTAAGTTAATATAAATCTTTTAAAATGTAAATTTTAAAATAATTTCATAAATTAGCAAAGCTGGGCTTATAATTAATAAAATAGATTCTTAGAAATATAAAGACTTTTGAATACTTTATTTATATATAATCTAAGATATAGATATAAATTATTTGTAAGAAATATAAGAAATACTTCTTAGAATTTTAATATTAATATTCTAAATATTTAAGGATTTTTATCTAGTACTCACAGGCAGATTGTTTTTAAGATTTATTAAAATATATACTTAATTATAAATAGAATAACTATATTCTATTCTTAATAAGTCAGAGATAAAATAATCTTCTATTTATAAGCCTAGCTATATTATATTATATATTTTATATTATTATTTATACTGATAGTATTATTTTCTATTTAATATTTAATTATATAATTCTAAGTTTATTTTTTGAATTCTGAATTCATTCTTAGAAATAAGTTTCTGATATATTTTCTTTTTATAAAAAGCTTTATATAAAATTCTTAACTAATAAAAAATACTTTATAAATAAGATAAAAAAGATTTATTATATTTATAATTATTTTTATAAAAAAGCTGAATAATATATATTTCTCCAAATTATATTTAAATAAGAAAATAATAGAATTATATAATAAAATAATCTATTTTAATTAATACATTAACTATTTAAAAACTCGGATATAAAAAAGACTTTTATATGAATTATAATAGTAAAGTAAAGAAAAAAGAGTTTAGAAGAGTTTCTTAAAAAAATTAAAAAGACTTTTTATAGTATTAATAATATTAGCTAATTAAGTACTGAACCAAGTAAAACTTAATATAGTTTTCAATTGAATAATTATTAAAAATATAATTAAAATAAAAAAAGCTGATTTATATAAGAAATATTATAATTAATTTTTTAAGATTAATTACAGTATTTATTATATAAATACTCTAAAATAAATCTTTTACTGCTTGAATTATTCCCTATATATAATAAAAAGAAAAAATTTTAGGAAAATAGATTAGAAGATTATATTACTTAAAATTAATATTCTTAAAGTCTAGATTATAATTTCTTATTTAAAGAATTTTTTAAAAAAAGATTTCTCTCAGAAGAATATTATCCCGCGATAAATCTTAAAAAGAAAAAGGGAAGACCTCTATTTTCAATATAAAAATAATAAATATTCTTTATAAAATTAAAAAATAAACTGAAATGGCTATCATAAAATCTATTAATATCTTAAATAAAACAAAATCAGTAAAAGAATAAATTATATATAAACTTATATATTAGGGAATATTAATAATAAAAGAATATTATTTAATTTGAAATATTTGAAAAAATATATATATAAATAATTCTTTTTTTATAATATAAATATTACTAGATTATAATATTATAATATAAATATTAACAAACAGCGGTTGTCTAAGCTATAAAGTAATTAAGAAAATATTTATATAATAAAAAGGTTACTAATAATAAAGATTATTCTCTAATAAATAAAAGAAATTATTAAATAAATAAAATATCTAATATATATTATACAAATCTATTTAAATATAGATCTATATTTAGAAAAAAGGGCTTTTTTTATATTTTATTAAATAAACTTATATATAATCTTATTCTAGAATTATTCTAAATAAAAAGATTTATTATATAACTAGAGCTGAAGTAAAAATAATTATATTTTTATATAATTAAAGCTAGGATGAAATAATTTAATTTTAAAAAATATTAAAAATAAATATTATCTAAATCTTAGTTATTATTACAGATATATATATATATATATATAATAGTATTAATATATAAAAATAAAGAATCTTAAAAGATTTATTATTATAATAAATAATATTTAAAAAGTTTTTACATTAAAATTATTTATTAATTCTTAGATAAAATTATTTGAATATTATTATAGTTTGTTTTAATCTTTTAAATCTTTATTTATAAAGCAATAAATAGAATTCTTAATTATTATAAGATTCTCTATATAATATATTCTATAATAAATAATTAATATTATGAAGAATATTAAGAAAATAATTGAAAAGATTTTATTAATATTAATTATTTATTTATTATAATATCTATTTCTTTTATATAAAAATTAAGAAAGGAACTTTGCTTCTATATAAATTACTATATATTAAATATTAATATTAACAAGAATTAATATTCTTTATCTTTTAATAAAAAGATATTTAATCAGATTAAATAAACTAAATAATCTACTAAACTTGATATTTTCTTTATTTTTTATTATATATAAATTACTAAAAATTAAAAATAGCTAATAATCCTTTATATGAAATATAAATTATATAAATAATTAATAATAGTTTTTAATTTTATTAATATTTTAAGTATTTTTCAGAAATTTATTAAGTAGATTCTAAAGAAATATTTTATAAAGTTCTATTTAATTTATATAAATAATATACTTATATACTCAAGCGGTTCCTTAAAAGAATTAAGATTATATATAAAACGCTTTTATTAAATTAAATAAAGCAAAAATATATCTGAAGATTAAAAATTATATCTTTTCAAAAAAATTAAATATTTTAGATTTATTATATAAATAAAATAAAAAATGTGAATAAATTTAATAGAAATTTAGATTATTTAGAAATAAAAGTTCTTAATAATTATAAAAAATATATAAGAATTCTCAGCCTTTATTAATTTCTATAGATAATTTATTAAACATTTCTTAAAAATGATATAATCTCTGAATTAATGAATATACAAGAATGTTATTTTTAAATAATTAGTAAATAATTAATTAGCTTTTAATAAATTAAAAAATATATTTTTTTATAAATAAATTCTTATTTCTAATAGTTTTATAAAATAAGTAAATATTATAAATATAAGCAGTTTAATAAATTTTTTGATTATTTATTTTTTAGTCAGAATATAAATAGAGTTAATAATATTAATAATAATAATCTGTCTAATAAAGTAATATTTAATCTATATATATTTAATATAGATATACTATTCTAAATTATATAATAGTATAATAATACTCTGATTATTAATCCAAATAATAATTAGATAAGATATTATAATCTATATTATATTATTTTATTAAAAATAAAATTTATTGAATAATAATTAAAATCAGAGTACTTTCTGAACAGTTAGTATCTAAATATTATATTTAATTTTAATAAAAAAAGTGTAATAATAAATTACCTTTTAAAATATTTTAAGATAAATTTTTTAATAAAGATAAAAATATAATTATTTATTAAAATTAATTTATTAATATAAAAATCTATTTGATCAGTATTACAGTAAATAAGAAGACTGAATTTATTAAACAAAATAAGATCTACTAACTTTTTTAAAAATTAATTAGAGTGGCTTAACCTGACTATTATATCTTAACCTTAATCTGGTCATAATATGATAATTAGATTAAGATATAAAAACTTTTTAACTATATAATTAAGATTAGATTATGATATAATTATTATTATAATTATTTATATCTATTAATTAGAAAGATTAGATATAACAGATAAATTAATAAATGCAGATTGATTTATAATATATATATTCGTTTTATATAAATATTATATAAAGTATAATATATATATATTTTTTATATAACAAATATATAAAGTAGAATATATATTTAATTATAATATAGGTATAATAATATTTTTTAAATAGAATTTATTATTTAATCTGCTTAATTAATTATCTTAAGAAATATATTATACTCTGAAAAAGACTTTTATAAAATCTAATATAAAAAAAATAAAAAGAAAATATAAAATATTTATTTTTTATACTGTCTGGGATAATAATTATAATAATATAAAAACTTTAAAAATCAGATCTTTATTTTTATCTAAATATATATAATAATTAAAAACTTAGATAAGACTAGTTTTTTTAATTTTAATAATAATCTATTTTTTAGATTATCTTTAAAATTATTTATATTCTTATTCTTATTAATATATAAGATAATAATTATCTTATTTTTTTTATATTTTTTAAATATAAAGATAATTAAATCTAAATTAAGATTATTAAATATATTCTAATATTTTTTATTTATAATAAAATACTTAATATATATTTAGAATATAATTATTTTAATTATATTAAAATAAAGATAGCTCCGACGATAGTAATAGATATCTTAAAAATTATTAAAAAAATATTTAATAATAATATTATTAATTATAATTAAGAGAAAATCTTTAGTTATCTAATAAAGAATAGAAAACTAATTATAATAAAACTTTTAATAAATAAGAATATTAATATATTCTATAATATCTAAAATTATATTAATTTAATTAAAGATATCTTAAGAAGCTATATATCTTTAATATTTAAATATATTTTAAGTTTTTTATATATTTCAGCTGCGGATAAGAGTCTTTAATATTTAGAAATATTATAAAAAATCTTATCTAGATCTAATAATAATCTAAAGATTATTAATAATATATTAATTATTAAATTCTGATTATAATAGAAAAAGAATATCTTTTTAAAGATAGTTTAATATTTATAATATTAATTAATATTATTATTTAATTATATATTTTTTTTAAATTTCTTGAGCTTTAATATTAGATTTAAAATAATTATAATTATATAAATATAGTCTTCTATCTAATAAATATAATAATAATATTTTTAAAGCTTTTAATATATATTATATAAGTTCTTAAAAATCTTTTTTTTTAAAATATCTATTTTTTTTATCTTATTAATTAAGTAATTTAGATAATTAAAGCAATTATTATAAATATTATAAATCTTATAAATAATAGATCTATTATTCTTAGAAAAATAAAAATTAAAAAAAAATATATAAATTTAAGAAGATATTTTATCTATTTTTATTTAATTATAATAAAATAAAGATAATTAATATTATTATATTTATAATATTAAATAAAATTTTTAATTACTTAATAAAAATTAAGTATTTGATAAATTATAAGATAAATTAAGTTTTAATAGATTTTATAATTAAAAAAAAGATAATAGACAGAGCTATATTTAAATTATTAAATAAATAAAAACTTTTTATAAAAATAAGAATTTATATTTATAAATTATATAATTTTTTAAATTTATAATTAAAAATTAATATAATAAACTAGCTAATAAAAGATTTTTAGAAGCTTTTTATAAAAAAATATTTTTTATTATTTTTTTATAAATAGCTTTTAAAATATATTTTCTTAAAAATTCTTAAAATATTAAAAAAGATTTTAGGATTTTTATTATTATTCTTTTTATATATATTTAATAATATTATTCAAGATCTTAATCTAAAGTTTTTATAGAAGAGTATTAATTATAAGCTGAATTATATAAATAAAATAAAAAATATAATACTAGCTTTAAATAATTTTTAAAAAATTAGAATTAATTAAAATATTATAAAATTAAATATTTTAATTAAGTTAAGTTTAAAGTTCAGTTAAGATTATACTAAATATTATTATATTATTATTAATATTATTAGTTATTATATTTAATAATTAATAAATAAGATTTTATTTATATAAGACTAATAAAATAATTATAGCTAGATTTTTATTAATATAAGATTTAAATATTAATTAGAAATCTAGTAAAACTTTATAATAATTTATATTTTTTATTAAAAAATATTTAATTAAAATAAAAAATAATTTTTAATTAGAACTAATTTAGTAGTCTATTATAATTAATATTTATTTAATATTCAGAAACTTTAATAGCAGCTATATATATATTTATTTAGATAGTTTTATAAAATATTCTTTAATTTATATTTAATTAGAAGAACTTAATTTTAAGTAAAAAAATAAAATAATAAAATTAATTATATATTTAAATTAAATATACTTAATAATTTAAAATAATAAATAATAGATAATTATAAAGTATAAAACTTAATTCTAAAAATCCTGTTTATTATAAATTATATAAATTATAGAAATCTAGAAAAAGATAATAATTAAAAAAGATTTATCTTAAAAAAATAAATAAATATCTATAATAATTCTTTACTTAGTATTTAACTAATTATTTATTTAAATATAATTAATAATAATTTCTTTTTGTAATTCTTATATAGATAATAACTTATAGAACTAGTTTCTAAATTTTTAATTTTTAAGTATTATAAAATATAAAAATATATAATATAATAAATATAAGAAATTTTATTAAAAAATAATATATCTTTCTAAAAGCTATTTTATATTATTAGTAATTTTTTTTAATTAAAATAAAATAATAATTTTTAAGCTTATAAATAATCTTTAGAAAAGATTATCTTTTATTATTAATTTTAAAAAATAGAGAGTTTTTTTTAAAAAGCTAAATATAAAATAATTTTTTAATTCTTTATAATATATATAATCTTAAGATTTAAAAGAGAAGAAAAGATCTGACTTAAGAAACTTATTTTAGTTTAAGTATTATTATTTATAAAAATCTAAAAAACAGAAGAAAAAGACTTAATAATATTTTTTAAAAATAAATTAAATAACTATAATTAACTTATAATTCTCAAATTATTTTATAAATAATAGATATAAAAATATAAACACAGAAAATTTTATAAAAATAGTTTATTTTATTTTAAGATATAATTTTATATAAATATAATCTATTATATTTTAATATACAGCTGAGATACTTGCTATATTTTATTTATTTTAATAAATTTAATAAATAGAAATTTATATCTAAAGTCTAAAATTATAGAATAATCTTTTTTTTAAATAAAGTTATTTAAAATATAATAGACTAGAGTAGAAAATAAATATTTATAAAAAGAATTTATAAAATATTTTTATAAAGTTTTTTATAAGAGCTATAATATTATAATATAAATTTAATATACTTTATCTATTTTATTTATTTATTTTGTTTATTTAATTTATTTAATTTATTTAATCTGCTCTATTCTAATAATTTAATTATTTATAATCTTTTTAACTATTTATTTATTTTTAATTTTATTAAAAATTCTTTGAGCTATATCTTATTTATAAATTTAAAAATAATCTAATTTAAAAAAAATAATAAAATAAAAACAGTATATTTATTCTTAGTATTTTAATTAATAATTAATATATAATTTTTCTAGTATTTTATATAATATAATTAAGATATATAGCTAAAATAGAGTAATAATTATATATTTTTATATATATTTCTTACTATAAGAATAATAATTTTATAAAAAGCTGAATTTTATTAATATAACTAAAATTATTTTATTATTTCTAATAAATAATAATAAAGAAGATATTAAGTTTTTTTTTAATTATATTTTTTTAATTTAAAAAGCTTTTTTTTATATATTTTTAGATAATAATAAAAATAGTCAGATTAATAATTATTTAATCTAGATATATCTTAATTATACTAGAGCTTAAAAAAATATAATAAATAAATCTTAATATTAAAAATAATTAAGATAATTAATTATCCGGTTTTTAATTATACCGCGGTTAGATATAAAGATTCTAATTAACCTGACCTGACATGGCTGTTAGCCACTCTAATAATAATAGATTTAAATAAGAATAGTAAAATAAATCTCAGAGAAATTAATAATATAATAAATAATTCTATTAATTATAGTATGATCTTTAAGATCTTTAATAATTAAAATAATCTTAAGATTATATAAAATTAAAGAAGAGTTATAATTCTTAAAATTAAATTATTTTAAAATATATAAAATATAATATTTTTATAAGACTATAATATTTTTAGTATAATAAATAAGATTTATATTAAGAAATTATTTTATATAGCTGTTATTAATATATTTAAATATTTCATTAATTATATTTTTAATTTTTTAATATAATCAAGATTAAATAGCAGTAGTAAGATATTATTAATATAAATAAAAATATAAATATTATTATAAATAAATATAATATAATCTATATATATATATACATATATAAAGTCTTATAAGATAAACAAATTATAAAATAATATATAAAATTTTTTGAATAACTGCTTTAAGTTATAAATAATTTTAAAAAATAATTTATAATATTCTAATTTCTTAATATTCTTTAAAAATTAAATATAAAATAATTTATATAATTTAATATTTAAAAAGATAGCTATATTATTAATATTATATAAAAAATATTTAAATTTTATAATTAATATAATAAAGATCTTTAAACTTATTAATTTTATAATAGCTGTATAGTTCTTATATATTTTAAAGTTTTTATTTTATTATTATTTATAATTTTTAATTATATGATATATCTTCTAGATATTATAAGACTTAATATATTAAATTTAATATATTAAAAAAATCTTATTCTTTTTTTTCTATAAATAATATAAAAGATTTCTAGATAAAAATACTATTTAATTTTATAATAAATTATTTTATATTATTTTATTAATTTTTTATAAAATATAATATCTAATCATAAAAATAAAAAATATTTTTTATTATATAGTTTTAACAGAGTAATATTATTATATAAGAATATATTTAAAGTATTAATATTAGTAATATTGATTATTAAGTTAAATAAGATATTTATAATATATAGCTATTTTAGAAAATTAATAAAATTAATGTTTTTGTATAAATTTGAATTTATATATAAAATTATAATATATAATTATATATATTCTAAAATTTTAAACTTACTTTCTTAATTATTATAAATTATTTAAAAACTTAATTTAAGATTCTGATCTAAGTATTAGATAATTTTATATAATAAAATAAAAGAATATCTAATAAATTAATTTTATTATTATTAATAATTAATTATTCTTTAATTACTGATATTAATATTAAAGAAGATAGCTTAAATTAAGATTTTAATATAAAATCTATTATTAAATTAATTATATATATATATATTAGTAAAGAAATCTAAGATTATAATTAAAAATAATATATTAATTATTTTATATTCTTTAAGCTATAAAATATTACTAATAATTAATTAATTAAATTTAATCTATAATATTCTAATTCAGAACTGGATAGATAAATTAGTAATAATAAATTTATAAAAATTAATAAATTTAGATTAATTATTTTATATAAACAGAAATTTAGATAGAATATATTAAAATTTTTTAATATTTTAATTACTAGTCAAAGAATTAATCAAAATACTCTCTAATTTATATTTAATATTTAAAAATAATAATATAAAAACAGATTTTTTATAAAAAATAATATTTTTAATTATAATAATCATTAATTTTAAGTTATAAATTTTATATAAATTCTTATTATAATTAATAAATTAAATTTTATTTATTCTAAGATCTTGCTTTTTATAGATTCTCTCTGATATAAGATATTAATATTAATAATTTAAAATTCTCTAATAAAAAATATAGATTAAATATTATATAAAGTCTAAAAAGATATCATATTAATAATATTATAAAGAAATCTATTTTTAATATATTTAATTCTTTATAGAATATAATTTTACAGAAATCTAAATAACTAAGTTTTTATTAGTATAAAAATAATTAATTCTATTTAATAATAATTCTTAATTTTTATTATTTTATTAAGAATAGATTAATAATATAGAATAAAATCTTAAATAATATTTTTAAATTTATAATAATTTTTTAAGAGACTGTACTCTGATATATTATTTATATAAAAATATTTAATTAATATTTAAAATTAAATTAATAAATAATTTTATAATAAAATAAATATTTGAAGTATATTTATAGAATTCTTTATTAAAAATATTAAGCAGTATTAAGTAGTATAACTAATAAAAATAATAAATAAAAAAATTAATAAATTCTTTTATAAAATTAATTTATAAATATTTATATAAATAAAGTTATTTAATTTAAATTAGTATCTTATATTTTTCTATTTATAAATAAACTATAAATAATATTCTTAAAATATAATTTATATAATTCTTAAATATTCTTTTTAATATTTATATATTAATTATATATTTTATCAAGCTATAAAGCTTATGCTCAAAGATATAAATAATTTAATGATAAATTAAATAGATTAAAATTAATTTTAGATTAAAAAGAATTATAGTAGTAGTAATAAAAAATAAGAATTTAATAAAATTATTCTTTTAATATATGTATAAATAATTAATTTATTTTAAAATATTTAATTAATCAGGACTTATATTATTAATAATAAAAGAAAATAATTCATTAAAATGTAATTATAATTATTATATCTATTAATAATATTAATAAATATTATTTTATTATTTAACTTAAATTTTATTTTAAAACTTTCTTTAATAAGTTAATAAATTAAAAAAAGTATAAACTAAGATTAAAATATATTAGATATTAATAATCTTTAAAAAATTAAGCTAGATTAAATAATTAGTCTGAGTTAAAAGATTAAATATAATATTATTATATTTCTAAGTCTAAAATATTAAGTTTATAGCTATCTAAATCAGTATAATATATATATAATAATTTATAAAACTTATCTTTAAAAATAATATATAATATAATAATTCTAAATTAATTATTTGAAAATTTAGATTCTTTATAGACTTCTTAAATTGCTTTATAATATTATAAAAAAGATTTATCTTATTAATAATAATATTAATAATACTAAAGATCTCCACAGAAGATTTAATATTAATATTTATATTATTAAAATATTAATAATATTAAGTTTTTGATTATTGTAGTCTATACTTAAAATATTTACTAAGATTAATTTAATAAAAATATCTGTAGCTAATTCTCAAGTATTATTATTAATTCTATTAATTAAAAATTTATTATATTTTTAATTATAATTATAATTCTTTTTATAATTTTATTTATTATTTTTTAACTTTATTTTTATTCTTATTAACTATCTTATAATAATAGTTACTTAAGAAATAATTATTATAAGATTAATAATATTTATATTATATAGAATTATAATTTATAGAATTATAATTTCTAGAATTAAAGATGTTAAAAATCTTAATTAATTGAAAATTAAAATTATTATAATCTCTGTTATAATCTTTATTATAATTATAATTCTATTTTTAATTACATAATATAATAATTTTAATATTAATAAAATAGATTAATAATATCTTTTAACTATATTTAAAAATAATAAATTTTTAATAAATATTATATAAATTAGATTTTAAAAGATTATTATAAATAATTCAAATTAAAAATTATTATACTGCAGAATTATTTTATAAAATAACTTAAAAATATATAAATTTAAAAATATATAAGTTTAACTTTATTAAATAGTTTAATTATCTTGTATAGATTATTAATTATTTTAGTCTATTATTTTAAAAAAATAGAAGAATTAATAGTAGTAGAATATTTTGTATTAATTATCTTTTAGATTTTAAAAAATATATTAATATTTGCTAATTCATTATAAATCTTTTTAATTTTATTATATATATCAGCAGTAATTCTTATTTTTAAGATATAAAAAAAATATTAGAATTAATAAATTATTTGAATATATTTATTAAGAAATAAATATATTCAAATTTAATTCGTAGAAATTAATTATAATAATTAATATATTAATTTATTATAGTTTTATTATCGATTCTTATTCTAATATAATAATTAATTATATTACTAATAATTCTATTAATTAATTATATTACTAATAATTCTAATAATTAATTGTATTACTAATAATTCTAATAATTAATTGTATTACTAATAATTCTAATAATTAATATTATTTTAATCAACTTTATCAGTAGATTACTAAATTCTATAAAATTAAGATTTATAAGATTTATTAGAAATAAAATATTTATAACTCTTATAATTATAAAATAATGTAATTTATAATATTTAAATAATAAAATTCTTTTAAAGAAATATTTGATTTAAGAATCCTAAAAGGTATACTTAATAATATTGCTTATTATAATTTAAAAATATTATAATAAATGTTTGATTCTGGTCTATTCTATATTATACTAATTTAATTAAATATATAATTTATATATATAGTATAACAGTAATAAATCATATTTTTAATATATATTTTAATAAATCTGTTAGTAATAATATAATTCAAAATATAAAGTAAGAGAGTAAGATGATTAAGAGTATTGAGTAAATTTAGTTTAAAATAATAATATAATTCAGAAATTTATTTATCTTTAAAATTTAATTCTTATTATAGTAAGTAATAATATTATAAATTTACTTAAGATATATATTTATATTCTTATAAAATATTTTCTCTTAATCTATTTTATAGTAATATCTTATTATAATTAAGATTATAAAAAAGCTAATTGTTACTCATTAAAAATAATAATTATATAATCTAGATTCGCTTTATTAATAAATAGTTTTATTATTATTACTAAAAAGACTATTAATATTAACAGAAGAATTATTATTATAATAATTAAAATAATTTTAATAATTATTCTGATTATTGAATTTATTAGCATTAGAAGATTCTTTATAATTATTATTGTTAATTATAAATATTAATTATAATATTATATAAGAAAGACCTTTTATAATTTTTATATATTTTATTATTTAGATAAAATTAATACTAAAAATAATTTAAGCTTTTATAGATCTAGCTTTGTTAGATTAAACTTTTAGAGAAGTAAAGTCTTGCGGGAATAAGCTAATTAATTATATTTAATAATAAAACTAGATTAGAATTAGAAAAGTTAAATAATAATCCAAAGAAATAATCCATTAAATAAGAATTAAAAATTGCTTATATAATTAATATAGATAGTTTAATAAATAATATATTTAAAAATAAAATAACTAATATATATAATATTAGCTTAGCTATTTTGATATTAGTTAATCTAATTAGTCTAATAAATACCATTGGGCTTTTTAAGATTATAGCTAGAACTTGCTATAATAGATATATATAATATATAGATAGTTCAGAATATAATCTTAATTTTTCAAAAATCTATAAAGAATTTTCAGATAATAAAAGATATCTAGATTTTCTAAATCTAATAATATAAATATTAAAAAAACTGAGTTTATTTTAGATATTAAATAATTAATTACATAATTTAATATATTATAATCAATAAAGGCAGACTTTTCAATTTGTTAGTTAATATATTAAAATTTAATAATAAAATTATCAGTTAATGAGAGAAATTACTTAACAGATCTATTTTATACTAATTAATTAAAATATTAGTTTATAAAAGAAATATAATATTTTTATAAAATTAAAGCAGAATAGAAATATATAATGAAAACTATTAATTCAATAATATTTTTATTAGAATAGAGCTATTAAGATATATTATTATTAAGAATAATATAAAATAAATTAACTTATTATTTAAGCTTAGTAACATACTTATTTTATCAGTCTAAGAATATTATTAAAATTAGTGATTATTATATATAATTAATCAAGATTTCAGTTAGAAAATAAAAAAAAACTCTTCTATCTACTTATTTAAGAGAGTTTAATTCTCTATATTAATATTTAAAATATAGATATACTATTACTGATATAGTATTATTAATTTAAGAAGACTTTTTAATACTTTCTTAATTAATTAGACTACTAAGTATTACACAAAAGATAAGCAGTAGAATAATAGCCAGATAAAATTAATAAAATTAGTAATAAAAATAATTAATAAAGAGATAAGACTGACTAAGTAATAAAGAACATACAGATTATATTAGTTATAAAAGAATTAAAGAGAACTTAATATTAATAATGATATTTATTTTAATTATATTAAGAATATAAGATCTAGATTTAGTAAATTAAATGATTTAAACAATAATTTTAAAATAATTATAATATTGAAGATATATTAATCTGATATATAAATATTATAAAGAATGCAAAGATTTATGTAATAATTAGTATATTATAATACTTTATAATAAAAAAAGTTATTATTTATTTATTACTAAATAATTTAAATAATAAGTTCTATTGTTATAATCTAATAAACTATAGTTATATAAAATAATAAGAAAATAGATTAATTTAGATATGAAGAGCCAGAGATTATAATAATTAAATAAAGAGATAGAGTTATACAATCCTGAAGCAGTTAATTATTAATATATATATCTTATATAATTAAGACTTTGATTAAGAATGTTTTTATTATAAATATTTAATCCATTATCTAGATTTTATTTAATTATTTATAATTATTCTATTTCTTATTTAAGTTCTATTTTGTTAATAATAAGTATAAAGTTTATATAAACATTCTAAACATATAATTTATATAAGTCTTTATAAATATATCAATTTATATATATAGATCTAGATCATAAATTAACAATAATATTTTAATTTATATTATATCTGTCTTAATACAATAATAGATTTTTTTTTAATCTTATTTAATATAAATATTATCTTATAGTCTTATTATTTCAATTATATAAGATATCTTATTAAGTTATACTTATTTAGAATATCAGATCTTATACCTTTAAGAATATTTGTAATATTTTTAGAATTATATATAAAAAGAAAAGTTAAAAGATAATTTTCTATTATTAAAACAATTTTATAAAAAAATAAATATTACTAAATCACAAAGCTAGAACAGAATCTTAATATTTTTATAAAAAATAAAAGAATATATAAATCTTTGGGTAATTTAAAAATTGTATTCATAAAAATAAAGAAAGGTCATATATATATATATATATATATATAAATAGTATAATTCTTGCAACTATATTATTATTTATTTATTTATTATTTAATAATGATTAATTATAGATAATAATAACTAGAATAAGAAATAATAAATCTAGATTATAATAGTCTATTGAATTTATATATTTACTGATATATAATAATATTAGAAAATCTTATTAAAAGAATAATTAAATAAAGCTTTATATATTTCTTAATATACAGTAAGAAAATTAAAATAATTATAAATAAAAAATATAATTATAAACTTTAGCATATATTTTCCACAAAATAAAAAGAAATTTATATATTTCTATAATTAAATGAAAAAATAAAAAAACTACAATCAAATTTTTAAATACAGAAACTAAATACTATAAAACTTTATCTTTTTTTAAATTATTATTATATAATATAAAAAAAGATTTCTAGATACTTAGATCTTTTTATTATTAGATATAATTTTAACAAACAATTTACAATACTAAGATTGATTATCAATTAATAGAATAAAATAAATTATTTAAAATAAAATTAATATTACTTACACAATAATATAAATTATCTAATAATTAATATTATTATAAAAAAATATAAAAGAATATGTTATAATAACAAAAATTAAAATAATTAATTATAGAGGAATTATTATCAGTACTCAGAGAAAGTATAATATATTGAAAATATAAAAAACAAAACTATTAGATATATAAGTATTATTGTTAAAAAAATAAAAATCTTATAAAATGCATTTATAATAAATTATTTATATAAGATTATAAAAGAAGATATATTTATCATAAAGTTAAGATAGATATAATATTTTTTTAAACTCTATTATTAATTTACTAGTCAGATTTGTTTCTATAAAGAAAAATATTTATAAAAACTTATATAAATTATAAATTCAGAGGCTTTATATATATTATATATTATAAATGTGTATATTAAGATAGTATAAAGAAAGTATATCTATTATAAAGTTAAGATAGTGTTTATATTACTTGAAGTATTATTATTAATCTTTTATATAGCTTTTCTTGCAAATAGATATATTTCTAAGAGTTTTATAAATTATATATTATATTAATAGAATTATTTTATAGGAAACTATTTTTATAATATAAATATTTTTTATAATATAATATATTATAAATATTATAAGAATTATTATTCTTATAAATATTTCTTTTTCTAGAATATTAATTCTTAAGATTATTATTTATAAAAAATTAGATATAATTAAAATCTGTATTATAAAATCTTTCTTATAAGAAAATCAGTTAGAGAAAAGATAATATTTTTTTTTCTATAATATTTATTTTATATAAATCTATTATAACTGTTTTATACAGCTATAATTATATTATTATTTATTATAATTTAGATTTTTATAATTATAATTCCATAAAAATAATTATAAGTTATAAATATAATAAATAATTTTATAACTATAATTAAGTAATAAATATAGTATAATATTTTTAATTTAAATATAAATTAAAACTTAGAACTTATAACTCAGAATTTTAAAAAAGAATATTTTTAATAAATTCTTTTCTTTTTTCTTTTTTTTTTCTTAATTTTTTCTACTCTCTGATTCTTTTCTTTTTTATTATTATTATTATTATTATAAGTAAATACTTATTTAAAGAAGTCTTATAATTATTTATAATTATAATTATTTATATTCTTATAATTATTTATACTCTCTCGGCTATTTATATTCCTACAGCTATATATACTCTTATATATCTAGAATATTTATATTAGATTATACAATATAATACTTTATAATTTTATATTAATCTATAAATATTTATTATTTCACGAGCTTAAGATATATAATATAATCTAAAAGTATAATTAATTATTTTAATATTCTTTTTATTATATTATATATTCTTTATTTTTATTTCTTATAAAAAAATTATTATATTTATTATAAAACTATTATTATTATTTTGTTTTATTACTTCTTCTCTTTTCTTCACAAATCTTTGTGATAAGTAATTTCTTAGAAAACTTTATTTTATATTTTATAATTAATATAAAACTTAATTAGTCTGCTTTTATAACTATTATTATTATTATTATTATTAGCATTATTATTATTATTATTATTGATATTATTATTATTATTATTATTATTATTATTATTATTATTATTATTATTATTATTATTAATATTATTATTATTATTATTATTACTATTATTATTATTATTATTATTATTAATATTATTATTATTATTATTATTATTATTATTATTATTATTATTATTATTATTATTATTTTATTTTTATAATTATCTTTATTATTATTATTATCTTTATTATAATTTCTTTTTCTTTTTTTTTATAATAAATAACTATTTTCTTTGCAGAGTATAAAAAGCTAATTTATATATAATTTATTATCTTATTAATTAAAATTTTTAAAATAACCTGATTTTTTATAATTCTATTTTGTTAAATTTTTGTATGATTTATTATTATAATAAAATTATTATTTTAAATAATATTTTTATTACTTTTATAATTTATAGATTATAGATAGATAGAGATTATTCTCTTTTTTAAAAAATATATTTAAAGCTATCTGAAATTAATTTATCTTATAAAATATTAAAATTATAAACTAGATTTTAATTTAATTTATAAATCTATGTATAATAAATTAATTTATTAATATTTTTATAAATATATTAATAATTCTGTTAGATCTTTTTATTTAAATAAAATTATAATCTCTGTCTAATTAAAAAAGATATTAAATTTATAATTAATAATAAGATTTATATTCTTTATTAAATATAATAATTTTTATTAGCTAAAAATCTAGATCTAGATTTATAAAATATTTTTCATAATTAAAACTAATTAGCTCTCTTTTTGTTATTAAATATATAATATATATTATAATCTCTCAGTCTTGAGAATATTTATAATATATATTAATAATAATTATAAATTATAATATAATAATTATATTTAAATTAATTACAAGATTTAATTTTTATAAATTAAATAATTAATTAATTTATTTCTATTTTTATAAATACTTACTGTATCTTATATTTTAATTATAATTTAAATAAAAATTCTTACAGCTAATTTTTTCTATTATTTTATTATTTTATTTTTTTTTATTTTTTTTTAATAAAAACTGTATTTGCAAATAAACCTTTTCATAAAATTATAAATAATATAGATTTATAGCTAATTTTTAGGTATTATTCTTATTAGAATAGTTTTGTTATTTAATTAAGATTTTTAAAAATTTATTTTAATTTTATAAGATTAATAAGATCTCTGAATAATATTTATAATTATTTATTTTTATAAAAAAATACTTCTGCGAGTTTATTCTGTCTATTCTATAATATTTATAAAATAATAATATATAAAATATATTATATATTTATAATTTTATAAATAATTTTGATTTATAAACTTATAAATCTATTTATTTAATAATATAATAAGATTCTTTATATTATAGATCTAGCTTCTTACTAGTCTGCTTTTATAGAAAGTATTTTATAAATAATAAAATTATCTTTTTTAATATAAATATCTTTATCTATTTTTTATAATTACAAAATTATTTTTATTTTTTATAAATAATAATTCGATTTCTTTTTATTTTAATATTGATTTTCTGAATGTATTTAATTTATTTATAAATTTTAATCTTTATTTTTTTAATAAAAGATTATTTTAATCACTTATAGATATTTTACTATAATAATATAGAAAAATATTTCTTTTATAAAAACTTGTAAGATATTATTATATATAAATTTTATAATAGATAATAGATTTATTTAATTATTTTTTTTAAAATTAATATAATTTTATAAGTACTGCTGAAGAATATTATTTAATCTTTTAATTTAATTTTTAATCTATAAATAATTAGCTATACTTAGTTTTTTCTATTATAAATATATAGATAAAATTGGATCAGAAACTTCTTATAAAAATATTATTACAATTTATAATAATTATCGCGGGTATATTATATAAATAGAAAATCTTTTTATTAAAGATTTTTATAAGATTTCTTTTATTAGAAGTATTTATAAAAGAATAAAATAGACTATTGTATTATATTAATTTATTATTATTAAAATATTATTAAAAATCTGTTATAAGTTCTTAACAGTACTAATATTTATAAATAAATTAATAATAAAATCTATTATTACTTTCTTCTAAAATTTTATAAATATAAATAAAGATTCTAATAATTCTTATTATTTTTTAAAAATTATTTTATTTTCTTAATATACTTCACAGATTTAATAATATTTATTTATAAAATTATTTATCTCTAATTATTAAAATTATTATAATATTAGTATTAATATTTTTTTATTTATAAAATAAT
Organism: Aspergillus heteromorphus CBS 117.55; assembly: GCF_003184545.1. NCBI lineage: Eukaryota > Fungi > Ascomycota > Eurotiomycetes > Eurotiales > Aspergillaceae > Aspergillus > Aspergillus heteromorphus. Next base: position 51,047 of record NW_020290443.1, read on the forward strand.
CTGTGATAGAATTATTATATAGTTCTAAAATTATTTAAAGCTTAAAAATATATTTATCTAGAATATATAATTATTTTATTTTTTATAAAAACTCTTTAAAATTATCTTATTACAAAATCTTATCTATTTTTTTTATAATTTAAAGTTTTAATAATCTCTTTATTCTTTATAAGTTCCTTATACTTATTAATTCTTTATTAATATTATAAATATTACAGCTAGCATCTCTGCCAAAGAATTTTTAAAATATAAATTCTTTATAATAATAATATTATTTATATTTTTTTTCTATACTTTTTTATATATTTAAAATATATTTATAAATAGAAATTTATTTAATATTTATAAATAAAACTTCTGTTTTTATATACTCTGATTTTTATAATTTAAATAAAATAAATAATTATTATAAAATTAATTTATATAGTTTCTTATAATTCTTAACTATAATTTTTTTTTATAATCTATATATTATAAAAGTATATCTGTGATATTCTACATATCTGAATAATAAATAAAATAAAATTAAAATATTCTAAAATATTATATTTATTAGATCTATTCTTATAACAGCTCTGGACCTGCTATAAAATATTTAATCTTTTTATAATTAATAAATATCTCAATTATAAGATATATTTTCTCTAGTCAGTAATATTATTGTTTAAATAATTTTATTATTATAAGTAATTTTTAATTATAAACCTTATAATTTCTTTCTATTATAAGTATTGTTTATAAATAAAATATAATTAATATTTACTGGCTATCTATATTTCTCTGTAATAATATATTATTAGTTATAAAATTAAATATATCTATTTTAATATATATTTTTTTTAAAAAATAAATAATTATAATATTTTTTATAAATATTATCTTTAGCTGCTTAAAGCTTTTATAAATATTAATTATAAAAAATCTATATTAGAGTTTTTTTTATAACAATCTTTAGTAAGATCTATAAGTAAAATTATTATTTATAAATATTTTTAAATAAATTACTAATATTAGTTTATAAATTTTATAAATTATAATATATTTTTATATTCTATAACTTTGGCTATTTATAGATTATTATAATTTATTTTAATGTTATTTATATATTTTTACAGCTGATAATAAAATCAAGAAAATTAATCTTCATTTATAATAATACTTACTTAGTTTTATATATACATTTATTTTAGCCAAAATTTATATAATTTTATAAACTTATTTTTTATATATCTTAAAATCCCGCGAATATATTATAATATTATAAAAATAAATAATTATAAAATTATTTAAATATTTTGTAAAGAAAATATTTATAAAGTCTTAAAATTTTATAAATATATTAATTAATTTAAATAATATAATTAAATACTCAACTAGATTATATATTTTTAAAAAAACTAATTTTTATTTATAATCTACTGTAATTCTTATTCTATAATAAATTTTTTAAAAATTAAATTATATAAATTATAATATTTTCGCGAGTTAATTAATACAGCTATTTATTTATAATAATAAATATTTATTTTTAATAATTTATTTATTTACCTTATAATAATTAATATATATTTATAAACTTTTATTCTTTTTCTTCGCGAAGAAAACTAATATTCTGATAAATTTAAATATTAAAAATATTTATATATAAAATATTCTTATAAATATATTTTGAATATTTTCTACTTTATAGATTATATTTTATAAATTAATTTTATTTTTAATTTATAGTCTTTTCTTAGATTAATTTTTAAATTAATATTTAATTATAAAAATAGACAGCTTATTATCTTATTTTTTATAAATATAATTTTAAAATTATAAAATTATTTTAAAAATATTTTTAGATCTATTTCTTTATAAATAAATTTAATTATTATAATTTATAATTATTTAATCTTTAATATTTCTGCAAGAAACCCTGTTATAATAATATAATATATTTTTATTTATTATCACTTATAAAATCTTAAATAATATTAATTTAACTTTATAATAGAGATTTATATTTAAATTTATAATATATTTAATATAATTTATTTTATATTAAATATTATATTAATAATTCTTTTATAAATCTTATAATTATTTTTTATATTTATAAAATCTATTTTGAATATTATACTTTCTTCTAATTAAATATTACTATTATTTAATAGTCTTATAAAATTCTTTATAAATATTATAAATTATTCTGTAATTTTTATTAATATTATAAATACAAAATTTACTTTTATATTTATATTAATTAAGATATTAATCTTTTTAAGCAGATTAGTCTTATTTTATATAAATAATTATTCTTATAATCTTATAATAAAATATATTATAAAAGATATATTTATTAGCTTTTTATAATTTATTGAGATTATGTAAGACATCAACCTAGGGGAGTTATTGCCACTGAGCCAAAAGGCTAACATTACCCGCAGTTACCTGCGGACCCCTAGAATCCCATATATATACTCAGGTACACCCGGGAGAAGATAGGCTTCACCCTTATAAGTATATATAACCCGCGGATATCATCCCTTACAGATTATAAATTATTTCTCAGAAATCTTATTTTTGAATTAATAATAATTCTTTAATATATAATCTTATTTTTTATAATAAAAATATTTTATTATTTCTGCGGGCGCTGATACAGAGTCTTATAGAATAAATATTTCTAATATATTTAATTATAAAATATTTTTCTATAGAAATCTTTTATAATAATTCTGATTATTAAATTATTTTATTTAATTAATAAATAATAATAACTTATTTTTATATATAATTAATTTTCTTACTATATTAATTAATACTTAATCTTAGCTTTATAAGTAGTATAATTAAACTTTATTTAATAATAAAAAGATCCAGCTGCTTACAGATTTTCTATTTTATATTTTATAAAAATAATTTAAAAAATAAATATTTAATTTCTATACTTTATACTTTAGCTCTATTTTTATAAAGACTTATTTAATTATTCTTTTAAAAGAGTTTCGCGGCTTTATCTTTTTATAAATTCTTAAATATAGAATTCAGATAGATTATTATAATTTATATTTATTAATGTTGATCTTGGTTATTAGTCTCTGTGATAAACTCTTATTAAATAATAAATAAATAAAAGATAATATAATCACAAGTACTATAGTATTTATTATTTTATAAAATATATATATATATATATTAGTTTTTTTTTAATTTTATAAATAAAACATCAGAATTACTAAGAGATTTATAAGTCTTTTTATTATTTATAAAAATTCTTAAACAATAATAAAATTATATTTATTTTAACTGTTTTCTCTGTAAAAAGTTTATAATTAATTTTAAAAAAATTAAAAGAATTCTTGCGAGTATAATATCTAATGTTATATATAAATATAATTTCAATAAATTATCTTATAGATTTTAAATAATAAGATTATAAAAAAATATATTTATTTTAAAATTAAAATTATATTTATATTCTTTAAAATATTATTACTAGTCTTTTATCTAGCTTTTTTTATAAATAAATATATTTTTAAGAATTCTATAAATTATATACTATACTAGTATAATTATTTTATAAGAGACTGTCTCTATAGTATATGTATTCCTTGTGATATAGTATATTATAAGTATTATAAGAATTACTATTCTTATATATATTAAATATTTATAGAATAGATTAGAATAAAAGATATAGTACTTATTATTAATAAAATAAAGTTTAAATAAAATATAAAATATATTGAAGGATAATACTAATAAAAATACTAACTATATAAGATATATATATTTTATTTATATAAAAATTATTATTTTTATAATTTTCTCTTTTTTTATATTTTAATTTTTAAGATTAGTCTAATATAGATTAGATTTTATTCAAATTTCTGTTATATTTCTTTTAAACAATATCGACTTATAAAAATTATAATCTTATTTTTATCTAATAAATTATAGTACTTATTATACTTGTTGTTTCTTTTTTTTATAATAATATCTATTATTTTTATTATTTATAGTAGATTAGGTTAGGCTTGTCAAAATATCAAGCCCGAGCGGGTTGGAAGAGATTAACAAGCTGGCTTGACCAAGTTCAGGACTTATTAAAATCAGGCCCTGCCTGTCTGCAAGTTCTGTGACTAAAATATAATTTATTTAATAAATTTATACTAAGATATAATTTAATAAAGCTTTTTTTAATTTTAATTAGATTAGATTAAGCTGCAGCTTAACAGCTTGTTAAAATCTTTATATAAATAATTTAATATAAATAAAATAATAATTTTATTTGTATTTTATTAATATTATTTTATTATAATATAGAAGTATAAATATAACTATATATTTAAAATAATAAATAGATTATTTATTATATTATTATAAAACAATTATTTAGAATTATAGATAATAGAGTTTTAGTTAAGTATTATATTATATATTAAAAAATTAATATTTAATTTATAATATATAAATATATATTACTGCAAAGATCTGTTATAAATTTATTATAAATTATAATAAATTCTTAAAATCTATTTAGAGTTGGATTTAAATAAAACAAAAATCTTTATATTATATGTAAATAAATTTCTACTGAGTCTATATAGTCTGTTTTATTTATTTAATATTTTCTTTTTAATTATTTCATATTCTTATTTTCATTATATCTTTTATTTATTTATATAATATAGATTAAGTCTTTCTATTTTTTTATGTTATATAAATTAAATCTTTTTTATTTTTCTATATTTTATTAATCAAGCTCTCCTGTTCTCTTTATTGAATTTATTAAAAATATTTTATTATATTAGATAGAAGAATCTAATTTTTTAATTTTAAATAAATTATATCTATTTTTTTATAAAGATATTTTTTTAAAACAATTAAGACTATAATAATTACTGCTGTTAAGAATATTATAAAATTAATTATAATTCTAAATAATAATATTTAGAAAGAGCTAGATAATATTTATTTAGATATAATAATTATAAATACCTAATATCTAAATCTTAATTAATCTGATAATTATAATTAAGCAATTAATTATAATTATATTATTAAGCTGCAGAGTTTAATAATATCTAATATTATAAAATTAAATTAAAATATATAAATAAATATAATTTTTAAAAAAAAGAATTAAAAAAACTATTTATATATATTATAAAGTAAATTAAAAAAAGAAATATATTTTATTTTAAATCTTTTATTTAAATTGATATTATATCAGAAATTCTATTAATATTAGTAAAAATAAGCAGATTAAATATATATAGCTATATATAAAATAATAAAAAATAGACTTTTAATATACTTATCTTAGTATAACTAGATAAAACAAATTATTTTTATTTAAATATTAAATAATATTATAAGATAGTTTTAAAATTATTATTTTATTAATAAAATAAAAAAATAATTAAAAAAGTAAGAGCAGATATTTTAAATTTTTAATAAAAGTTTTTAAAAATTAAAATAAAAAAGGTTATCTAAAATTAATTTTTTATTTCTATTAATAATCTTAGAACTATTACTAAGTAGTAAACTTTTTTAATTTAAAAGATTTTATTTAAGAAATATATACTGCTTTTTATATAAATTAAAATAAGATTTAAAATTCAGATATAGATAGTATTAACTTATATAAAATATTAATTATATAATATATAAAAAGTTCTAATAAGAAGAATATTCTAATTAAGATAATAATATTAATATTAAATAAATTAATTATATAAATAAATATTCTATATTATATAGAATTTCAGAACAAATTCTGGAAATATTATTAAGTAATATATAAAGTAAAGTATTTTATTTTTATAATTATAAATAAAATAATTATTATAAAACTTAATAAGATAAATATAATAAAAAAATTTTCTAATATTAAAAAAACTAATTTTAAACAAATTTAGCTTAATAAGATTAATAAATTCTTAAATTATAATTCTAAGATATTTAATAAAGGTACTGATTTAATAAATAATAGAGATTAAAATTAAAGTCTTATACTAAAGAAAACTAAAGAGTTTATTATTTTATAATTATTATATTTTTTAATTATAAATAATTATAATAAAAGAAAACTTAAATTATAATCTTTTAGATTATTGATATTATAAAATTAAAAAACAAATAATATTTTATTATTAAAGCTATTAATCTTTTTTAAATATAATATTTAAAATATATAAATCTGATTTTCTAAAGAATGTCTTATAGAATAAATATTTATATATATTTAAATATTTTTTTAATTATTTTTTATTAATATATTTATTATAGCAGAAGTAAGTAATTAAGATTAAAGAAATTAGAAAGCTATTTATTTATCTTAAAAAATATATATATTTCTGTAATATAATTTAAAATAAAAATATTTTAAAAAAGTCATATATATTAAAAATATTTATCTAATCTTTAAGATTTATTAATATTTTATTTTATAGCTTAATATTAATAAAAAATAAAGAATAATTACTACTATAAAAAAGAAATTTAATAAAATAGATTAATTTTATCACTGATTTTATTAATAATCTTTGAACTTAAATTATAACTAATTCTTGATAGAAAGATATTAAATTAAGTAAAGATATAAATAAATTAAAATCTAATTTTAAGTAGATTTTATTAATTTACTAATATATTATAACTAAAAATATTTTTTATAAAAATTATTATAATTTAGAAGAATTTAGAGTAAAATATTTATTTTAAATAATTTAAACTTAGATATTAATATAATATTATTAAGAAAGTTTTTATTTATTTTAGTCTTATTCTAGCTAATAATATATTATTCTAAAATAATATTAAAAATATAATATAATTTTTAAATATTTATTTAAAGTTAGAAATTCACTAATTCTTAATAAAAAAGAGAATTAATTAATTAAAGTTTTTTTAAATAGTTAATAATTTAAATTAATTAGATTAAAAATCTGATAATTAAAGAGATTAAATCTTTAATAATAAATATTATAAAAAAAATTCCAAAAATCTTTTTGATAATTATAAATATTCTCTGATTATATTTAGTAATTAAAAAAATTATATTTAATATCTTAAAAATTAAATTCTATTATCTTCTGTCTAATTTCTAGAAGATTATTTATTTTATTTATAATATAATATATATAAAAGTATTTAAAGTTAGTTCTGAATTATATTAATAATATTATAAAAAAAATAAAATAAAATAATAAGCAGACTTAAGAAGTATATAATTATATTTTTTAATTATAAATAAAATATTAATATTGATAATTATAATAAAAATCTCTTAATATTTTTATTAAATAAATAAATAATAAAGAATATGTCTGAAAAATATAAATAATATCTAGAGTTTTATAATAATCTCTTTTATATTAATTTATAGAGTATAGAAAAAGCTTTAAGAATTATTATTTAATTTATAAAATAATATAAATTACAGACTATAAGAAATTATTATCTTATAAATATAAAATAAAGAATATATTTTTAACTTCTAGTAAAAAATTAGATTTAAATAAGATATTAAACTTTAATAAAAATAAAGAAAAATTATTAATAATAAGTTCGGCTTTATCTAAAAAAAAAGATAAAAAATAAAAGTTTTATCAAGAAATAAAGAAAAATTAAAAAAAAATAAAGATAATTAAAAATATAAAATCTAATTTTAATTAAAAAGAATTTAATACTGATAAAAATAAATCTAGCTTCTGTTTTAATAAGAAGAAAAATCTAGTTTTAATAAGAAAGAAATAAATAATAAAAAATAAGATTTTATTTTAAGAATAATTTTTATATAATTTAGAAAATAAGCTAGTATCATAAAGTTTTTTATAATTTATTATTAATTTTTAGTAATTATTTTTTTATATATATAAATATATACTATTATAATATTATTTTAATTAATTAATAAAATTTTTTTTAGATTATAATTTATTATCTAATATATCTCTTAAAAGTTTATTAGCTTTATAAAATTTATACTTTTTAAATTTATTAAATTAGTCTTATCAGATATAATCTAATTCTAAATTATAAATTATATTTAATGAAATATATAATAAAACAGTATTTTTTAATAATATATATATATAAGTCTTCTTATTATAATAATATAATATAAAAATAGTAAGAATAATAATATTTATAAATATAAAATATAAATATTTCTAGAGATTAATTATTTAATATATATATATATATATAAACTTTTAGAAGATTATTTTATTATATAATAATTTATTCAAGATTTATTATATTTATAATAAATAATATTTATTATATTTATAATAAATAATATTTATTATATTTAATTTCTTAGAGCTTCTGTATCTTCTTAATATAGTATTATTTATAAAATAAATTATATATTAATAAGAGTTTTAAAAAAATAATTATTTGATTATTGTTTATTTATTAATTAAAGATATATTATAATTCTAATTTAAATTAATTTTTAAAAGATTTATTCTTTTTCTATTTCTAGACTTAGATTTTTATTTATATACTAAAGAATTTTGTTAATCAGATTCTAAAATTTATTCTTATTATATAATTATTATTTAATATTTTTAATTATTTGAAATTTTAATAATTATTATAATTAACTACAAATTCAGATTAGCTAATTTAGATTTTAGATTATTATATAATTTATAATTAATTAATAAATAAGTCTTATATTAAACAGCTAGAGATACTTAATATTATTTTAGATAATATTAAAATCTTAATTATTCTTAATAATTAAACTAGTTTATAATAAAAATTCTTTATAATAATTATTAATTATCTTATTAATATTAATTAATAGTATAAGAAAGTTCTTCTTAGATTTAAATCTTTAAATAAAAATTATATAAATAATTAAATAATAAAATTAATCGTTAAAATTCTTATTTTTTTTAATTTTAAGAATTAGATTCTTATGGTTATAATAGATATTATTATTAATAATAATTTAATAATTAGAATTATTTAAGATTAGCTATATATTTAGTTTAAAAACTATAATTTAAATAAATACATTTTTAATTTAGCTCTTATTAAACTAGTTTAATTATAAATTTATATTTTTTATTTTATTTATATTTTATAACTTACTTTAAAAAAACTTTCTATTTTTCTTAAAATTAAAATAACAAATAATTAAGTTAAAATAATATAAAAAAAAGATAATTTATTAAAATATATAATAAATATTTTTAAATATTTAAGAAAATATATATTCTATTCAAAATTGGAATTATATAAATGAATTCTCTTTATATAATTCTATAAAGTTATAAAATTTGTTGATACTAATTCTTTTATAAAATATAAGATTAATATTTAAGATCTTAATTTTTTTTAAAATTATAAGATTTAATAGAATTTCAAATATTTTATATTTTAATATATAATTACTTTTAGAATATTGATTAATTAATTTATTATAATATAAATATAAAAAAGTCTTATATATTTATCTTTTATCTGTACTAAATAAAAATAATATAAGTATTTTTTTAATTTTATATTTTTTTTATTATTTTATTTTAGTTTTTTCTAACTTTTAAAATTTAATAATAAATAAAATATTTAATATTTATAATAATTATTTTAATATTTAAGAAATATTAATAAGTTTCTTGAAAATAACAGAGTTCTATAAAAATAATCTTTTTTAAAAGTATTTAAAAAAGTATAAGAGAAGCTTTATATTTATTATTCTAAGATTTATTATAATTAAAAATATATTTATATTATAATTATTATTATTTTTTATAATTAAAAATTTAGACTTTTAGCTCTCCTGACTAGATTAATAAGAATAAGAATTAAAAATATAAATATTAAAGAATTTTTAAAAGATTATATAAGTTTTATTCTATTTAATATTCTTTATTTTATATAATTTATATTATTAATTTATTATTAAATTTATTAAATTAGTTTATTTATATAAAATAATATTTTTTTTAAGTTCAAAGTACTTCTTAATATATTAAATTAATAAAATTAATAAATATTTATAAATATATATATATATATTATTTCTATAGTATATAACTTTATTTAAATATAATATTTTAATTCAAATTAATTTTTAGATTCTATTAAGATATTTAGTATTTTTAAATAATAAAAAAATAATATCTCTTAATTTCTAATTCTTGTTATTATAATTCAGGATTTTCTTTTTATTTAAATTAATAATATTAATATTAAATAATTATTTAACTTATTATATAAGATCTATTATTATTACTATAATTATTTATTATGAAAGATTATTTATATTATTATAATTTAAATATATAATAAGAATTTTATTTTAAAATAAGATTTTTATATTATTAAAAATAAAAATAGTAATAGTCTTGATTTAAAATTAAAAAAAATAATTTAAATAAATAAAATAAGATTTTAGATAAATATACTAAATATATTAATAAGAAAAGGAATTTAAAGAAGAAAAATTTAAAAATATCAAATATTTAAAATAATAATATAATAAAATAGAAGATTAAAACTGTTTATTTTATTTTATAATTTTTATTATTAATAATTTTAAAAATATTATCTTACTTAATCTTAATTTTATTATTATATTTATATTAATTTAAATAATTATAACAAAACTTTATTTATTCAAACTTTTATTATAACTAAAAAAATAATTTATTTTATTTTTTATATATTTAATTTATAATTAATTATCTATATTTTTTATATAGTTTATATTTTCTATCTAAAATTGTTTCTTTTATAAATATAAAAAATAGATAGATTTATTAAGTTTAAAATTTTTAGAATTATATATAATTTATTTATATAATATAACTATATTAAATTAAAAGATAAAATCTAAGCTTATAAATTCTATCTTATTTAATCTAAGATAGATTTATTAATCTAATTAAATCAGATTTAAAAGATTTAAACCCGTCTGTTAAGTTTATTCACTCTCTCAAGCGGGTTCTCTTGATAAGCCAGGCCGAGCGAACCCCGAGCTGACAAGTGGATAATAACAAGTCTAGATTAAGTTATAGAATATATTTTCTTTAGAGAATATATTAAACCTTTTATTGAGTTATTTAACCTTAAAAATTATTAAAATTATAAACTCAAATTAAGTTTATAGATCTATTTATAAGAAACTAAATAATAGAAAAATATTCATGTAAAATAATAAACAAAATAAATTAATTCAAATAAAAAAGATCAGAAATTACAGTGATTGAATAAAAAAATATAATTATATAATTTTAGACTAATTAATTATTAATATGTTTTTTCATTATAAATTCTAAAATTTTATAGATCTTGTAATTCAATAAAGTTAATTGATTTCTTTAATTATTTTATGTAACTATTTTTCTATTATTTTATAATTATATACAGCTATATATTTATAAGAATAGTAATCTTTATAATATCTGTAATATATATATATCTTATTTAATCAAAAATCTAATTATTAAATTAATAATAAAATTTTAAGTAATATTGTATCTATTCTAATTCTATGATAAATATATTTTCTTGATAATATCTTATATAAATAATCTTTTATAAGCTTATCAAAGAACCTTGAGAAGATAGCTTATTAAATTATATCTATCAAAAATATTATACATTATAGTTTTAATAACATTTTTGATTTTCTCAATATTCTTAATATATAAAGAAAAAGAAGATGTAATTTTTTATTATTAAAAAAGTTTTATAAAAGATTAATATTCTTAAAAACATTATACAGCTAGAGCAAAACATTAATATTTTTATAAAAATTAAAAAAGATATAAATTTTTGAATAACTCTGAAAATTTATTATAAAGTTAAAACAAACTATTATATATATCTTCTTAATAAGAAAATAAATATCATAATAGTTATACATATACTATTTATTAAAGATTTATTATTTAATAATAAGCAATTATAAAGATTAAGAATCAAAATATTTTATATTTAATATAAATTATAATTATTTGTAGAAAGAAGAAATTATAAAATTGTATTAAAAGTATAATTATGAGATCTTATAGGCTTTTAAATTATTATTATATAATATAAAAGATTTATAAATAATCAGAGTTTTTTATTATTAACTCTAATTATATTATATTACTGCTGAGATTAAAAGTTAGTAATAACTAATAATATAAAACAGCAGATTATTTCTAAGATAATAAGTTATTATTATTTATAAATTAATTTAAATTATCTAGTAATTGTAAGTATTATATAAATTGATAAAATATTATTTTATAATTCAAAATATTAAAAAATCTAATTTATATAATTTATGATTAGTATCTGTAGAAATATTAATACTTTTCAATTAAATCATAATACAATTATTCGATTAGTAATTATTATTATTAAAATAGTACAATTATGAGATTAGTAATTGTTATTATTAAAATAATAAAAATCCCGCAAAATAACTCGCGGCTTAGATAGATTATAAAGTATTAATAAATATATTACTTTTAATATATTCTATTGTAAAGCTATAAAAGGGGTTAGATATAAAGTGTTTATTGAAAAGGATAACAATCTTAATTAATATAAAATATAAAAATAAACTTAATATTTATAATATTTATGAAGATTACAGAATAATTGATTATCTATATAAAGATGCTTATAGAATTCTTAAATAATACTAATATTTATTCAAAACACAGAATAGAATTTAAGCTAAATTATATAAATATATAAAATAATTCTTATTATATTTAATATAGATATAAATATATTAATATATTATAAATTAAAATAATAGATTCTATTTGATAATTTAATTGATATTATAATATTATCTGCTCTGTTTATTTCTTTACTTTTTATATTATTAGTCTATCTTATTTATTATATACACAGAGGTTATACTGGCTGCTTTGTTAATTTTATACTTAGTTTAATATAACTAAGTATAATTTTATAAGAATCTAATTGAAGTTAGGAAAATATATATTATTATATTATTAATTCTTTATATATTTTATACAGTTTTAAAGTCTATTTTAATATATCTAGATAACTTTATTATAAGATTATTTATTTTACTAGGAGATCTTGTATATTATAAAATTAAAATATATTATTATTTAAAAATAGTCTCTCTAATTAAAAATAATTATAAACTAAGTAAGTAAATTATATATTATTTAAGTTAATATAGATAGAATGAAACTTATTTAATAAGTTTTAAATTATATTTTAAATTATATTTATTAATAATTATATTATATATTGTAATTTATTACTTTAGCTTTATCTTAATATTAATATTAATTATTATAAATATAAAATTATAATTTATTACTTAAATAACACTTATTATATATATATAAATATATTAAAATTATCTTTATAAATTTATATATATGTTATTATAACCTTTAAGTAAATTATTACCAGGCACTGAGTATAATTATTATTTTATAAAATTTAGAATATTTTATAAGATATATTATTTAATATAGATCTTAATACTATGTATAATAATATATATAGATTATATATTTATTATTAAAATAATTATATTCAAGTATTTTAATCTATATTTAACTAAAGCAAGTTAATATATTTAATAATATATATTAAAAATACTTTATTAATTAAAATAATTAAATATTATACTTTATATTATAAGTTGTCTATTCTATTAAGATACTTATGATATTACTTTTATAAAAACTCCTGATTAACAAATATTAAATAAAAAGTATAATTTATTAGTTGATTCAAAGCTTAGAAATACTTTATTAGTAAGACTCTTTAATATTATTATATTATATAAATAATTAATATTCTTTAATAATTTAAATCTTTGTATCTTTATTAAACATAAGACTAATCTTTAAATATTTGTATTATTATATCAATTTATGTTAATAATATAAAGAATTTTAAAAATTAAGTATAGATCTTATATTTTGTTGGAGATAATCTCTTGTATTTTATAAATTAATATAATTTCTGTGATTTTATTACTTAAAAATATAATCTTATAAAATAATAATTTTATATTTTAAATACTTAAGTCAAAACTCTTTCTTATAAAGTTTATAATAACTGGAAGTATCAGGAAATAAATGAAAATATTATTTTTTTAAATAAATTGATTGTATATTAATATATTAAATATTTATATTAATATATTGGTCATTATGTTACTTATATTCAATAATATTTGATAATATATATTATATAATTTATTATAATTAATTATTTCACAGTATTATAATTAATTCTTTATTGTTATTGATATATTTATTAACTAATAAATTAATATATTCTCAGATTACTGCAAGTAATATTCTGATTATTAAATGTTTAATTAATTAATAATTTTTAATTTTATAATTAAAACATTTTAGGATATTTTGTATAAAAGTAATAAAATAATTTCTTATAATATTTTTTTCTTTGATTTATAATAGATTAGAATATATTATTTAAGTTATTGAGATTATAATGTATTATTAAATATCTAAAACAAATTTATTAATTCATTAAATTATTTATATTTCTGATATTATATTAATGATTAATAAATTTATTAATATAACTATGAAAAGAATATCTTGGAAATTATTATTAAATATTAATTTCTATTTTTTTAAAAACTATTATTAAAATATTGTTTTTAATTATTATAATTTTAAATATTAATCTGAACATTAAATCTTCAGTGCTTGATTTAATATAATTATGATATTAAACTTTGATATAATTTATATAGTATATACTTATGATTATAACTTATTAATATCATACACGGATGTTAAAACTATAAAAAATAATATTAATTAATATTATATTAATACTCCAGCTTGAAGTTATTTTTTATTTTTATAAATTTAGCCTTTATAAATATATTTTATTTAAATTATCTTTTATTACTTATAAGTAGTACTTTGATAAGATTGATTATTATAAAATCAAATATATATTAAAACAGTATTTAAAAAATACAATAGAATAAAATTATATAGTTTTAAATATTTTATTCAATAAAATGATTATATTTCTGAAGATAGTTAATATATTTTAGCTTGTAATATTAATATATATAAGTTTATTATTAAATATAAATAATATATTTTTATTGAATTATTTATTAATCTTAATATCAAAAATAGAATAATATAATTATAAGATATTAAACTAAGAAAAATTATTATTACTAAATTAAAAAAAAAGGTGTTTATAATTATCTATAAATTTCGAGAATTCTATATATATACTTATATATATCTGAAATTAGATACATTTTTGTTTGTATAAATATATAATTTTTTAAATATTATTTTGTAGAATAATTTCTCCTTTACTTTTTTTATTTTATTTCTTATTTTATTGTATAATACATTTTATCCTATCTTACTTTATTTTATATTATATTCTATTTTATATTTTATTTTATATTTCATATTTTATTTTGTATTATATTATAATTTTTATGTATTATCTTATTATTTTTACTTTCTTTTAATTATCTGTTTTGTATAATTTTATATATATATATATATATTTTATGTTTTGAATCTATATATTTCTATATATATTGAAAAAGCTTTATATTTTTCTTATATTAAATGTAAGATAATTTCTTATTATCTGTAACAATAATCACAAAGAATTTATTATTAATATTTTTAATTTGATTAATAATTATAATAATATTAGATTTGTTATTGTTAGAGTTAATATTCTTAATTATAAATATATTGTTTTTATTAAATTTACTTATAATAATTGGTTTCTTAATATCTAAATATTTCTGACTTATTTAATTCTTTTTAAGTTATGTAATTTATTAACGGTAAAAATATAACTAATAAATATATATATATTATCTAATATTAATTCATATAATCTGTGTCTTTATATAGTTATTTATATCTGATTTATTATAATACAGCTTCGAAAAATGTTAATATTTTATATAAGTATATTATTATTCTTAACAGTCTTATTAAATATACTACTTTTATTAATATTTTTATTACTTTAATGTATTATCTTTACTGATTTTATATTATTTCAATATATTACATTTATTCATAATTATATTGCGTTAAAGTATTGATTTTATTAATATATTACTTTTATTAACATTTTTATTAACATTTTTATTAATATTTTTATTAATATTTTTATTAATATTTTTATTAATATCTTTATTAATACTTATTATTATAGAATATAATGTAGATCTATTAAACTCAGCTAGTTAGTCTTATTAGACCAATATTTATTAGATTATATATATATTCAAAATTATTCAATCTCTGAGAATTCTTTTTCAAATATTAAGTATTTATATATATAAAAATATATGTTTGAAGTATATAAAGTCTATTTTTAATATTAAAAATAATTTATAAAAGAAATATTCAAGTTTAATAATAAACTATATATTTGTTCGACTATATTGCATGATATTATATTATTGATTATATAACTTAATATCCTGTCAGTATTTTAAGTAGATAATTATTTTTAGCTAATTAAATTTTTTAATCTTCTGCTCTTTTATAATCTTTATATAAATTATATATTCTTTTATTTAATATCAGATTTGATTTTATTAGATTTTATTAAATATTCTACACTGATTTAATATCTGATTAGTTTTATTATTAGTTTTAATTTTTTTAATTTTCTTAAGTTTTTTTTATAATTAAGGCTGTTTAGATATATTTTTTATTATATATATTTTATAATATTTAATTATTATTTTTACTTAATATTATAATTTTATTATTAATCTGTCTTATTTTACTAATTTAAAAAATCTATTTTAATTACATATTCTTATTTATTTAATAAATACTTTTTTTATTCTCTTTATTTTATTATATAATTTCTAAATAATTATCAATTCTTAGAAACTCCATTTAATATATTTAAAAATAATTTTATTAAATTTAATCTTAAAATAATTACAATCTTTTTTATATTATATTATAGTCAGAACATTTTGAAATAAAAAGAACTATTAATATAAATATTAAGAATTAAAAATTAATATTATCAGAATATTCTTAAGAATAAATCTTATTTTAAAAATCTTAATATTTTTTTATTATAATTAATACTATATAAAAATATCTAAAAAATTTAAATAATATTATTAAAACTAATATTATACTAATATAAATTTATAATAAAATTAATATATATATATAATATAATAAGAAGCTTAAAAATAATTATATAAAAGATTTAAATAAATAAAATTAATTTAATTTA
This sequence comes from Aspergillus heteromorphus CBS 117.55, assembly GCF_003184545.1. NCBI lineage: Eukaryota > Fungi > Ascomycota > Eurotiomycetes > Eurotiales > Aspergillaceae > Aspergillus > Aspergillus heteromorphus. The sequence continues at coordinate 68,300 of NW_020290443.1, forward strand.
TTAATTCTAATAATTTTTTTTATATTTTAAAAATAAGAGTTGCTGCTGATATATATAATAAAATAAATAAAGTTTATAGTATATTAAAAAATATTAATATATTCTATGAATTTTAAAAAACAGTTAATATAAAATACTTTTTTAATATTAAATTTTTTATCTTTTTAAAAAATAGACTGAAATCATTAATAATCTATATATAATAATTAAATTATCTGACCAAATTAAATTTATATATTTTTAAATTATTTTATAAAATAATTCTCTAATATAATAATTTTTAATCTTAATTAGTTATAATAATCTCTTAAAGTCTAATTTATATAAAATTTATTAAATCTTTATTATTTTTGAATATAATTAAAAAATACTATTATTTTATTTTATTAATAAAATAATTATTATATTATATAATTATAGACAGGATTATAATTATAATAAAGATTATAATAAAAAGTATAATAATTTTAATTCTTTATTAATTTTTTACTTTTTAAATCTCTAATTTTATAAATTATAATTTTATATAATATAATTATTATTAATCTTATAATAATTATTTCTTAAGCTACTACTATTATAAGATAGAGAATAAGAATAAAAATAAAATTAAGATTATAATAAATAAAATTATAAAAAAGATTATAATTATAATTAAGAATATAATAATTCTTTTATTGATATAACTAGCAATAATACTTCAGAGATATTTATAAATATTTTTATAAAATAACTTTAATAAATATTTTAAGTATAGATTATAATAGTCTGAATATTAATAATATTAAGGTTTTTAATAAAATAAATATTAATAATATTAAGATTTTTAATAAAATAGATATTAATATTAATTTCTTTATAAAATATTCTATTGTTATTAGTATTATTGTTAATAAAATAGATTTCCTTATAATATTATAAAGCAGTGTAAGAAGTTTATAAAAAATCTAAATCTTCAAATGATTAACTTAATATTATTATATTATATAATATTTTTAAAAATAAAGTGGATCCTCAGGGATGTAGGGGCTTCCAGATGCCTTACATATATATAATCTAAGACACAGATATAGAATACTAGTAAGAGATAGAACAAGTACTTCTTAATATTATAATATTAATAGTCTGAGTATTTAATAATTTTTATTTAATAATTAATAATAGATTTTTTAAGAATTTATTAGTTTATATATTTACTTAGCTAGAGATAGAATAACTATAATTTATTCTTAATAAATTAAATATATAATGATTTTCTATTTATAAATCTAATTATATTATATTACTTCTCTTTTTTTAAAATATAATTAATCTTTTAAATTAAAATAATTAAAATAAGCGTGAATTAAAGATATGTTAAATATTTAAAAAAAACGTTAAATATATTAATATATTAAAACTAATTTTTTTATTTATCTAGTTAAGTTATAAATGTTTAATAAAATATATATAATTAATTTATATAATTATTTTAGTTAATCTATCTGCTATTATATTCTCTGTAGACAGATAAATAATTTAAATCTTTTTATTTATAATATAATTATAAATAATATAATATTAAATAAATATATATTTTATTTATTAATAATTTACTGAATTCTTTATAATCTTACTAATTCTTTAATTATCTTTTTATAATATAATAAAAGTATTTCAATATATAATATTTTTTTTAATTATACATAAAAAATATTTATATTAGATTATTTATTTAATTACTTTAATAATAATAATATACTCTGTTTTAGTAAAACTCTTAATAATAATAACTTATTTTTTATTAATCTAATAAATAGACAAATTATTATTTATTATTATATATTTAGTAGTTAATCCTTTTAATCTTATATTAATATATATTAAATTAATATATATAATAAAAAGTTTCTTTTTATTTCTTTTAATAAGAAATATTATCTTATAGCTTTTTGAATTTTAAGATATCTTAATATATACTTTATAACAGATAAATAAATCTGACTTAAATTAATTAAATATTAAAATAATTAATTAACTAAAAATATAATATTTAATTATATTCTATATATTATAAATATTACTTTCTTAATTATTATTCTAAATACTTTATAATTCCTTTTATCTAGTTATAGAGTATTAGTATTAAATTAGATATTTAATTTTATTAATATACTAATAAACTTGTAATCTATTATTTTAAATTTATTAAGAATTTATTTAATATAGACTTTCTAATTTATTTTAACTAATTTATTATTTTAAAATAAATCTAATATTTCCAAGCTTTTAAATTAAGCTAGAATTAATTATTAAATAAAATTTATTAAATTTCTTTTTAATATTATAAATTTCTGTTTCTTTATAATTAAAAATAAGAATATTATTAATATATAAAATAATTATTATTTTTTATATATTAATAAAGATACTGAGATTAGTAGTAATTAATTTAAATCTAATAATTTTAAAAAAATTAATTATTTTATAATTTTATAAATTAACTAATTATTTAAGTTTATATAAAAACTTTCTTAGTTTAAATATTTATATTTAGGTATTTTATAATTAAAATTTTAAAATTCTTAAAATATTTTTATATAATTAGACTTGTCTAGCTCTGAATTAATAAGAATATTTAATATATTTAAAAAATAAACTTTATATTCTAACTTTATTAGTATTATTATAATAATTTCAAGACTATTTAAATAAAATATTAAAATAAATATTTTATTAAAATTATTTTCTAATTACTTATTTTCTCTGGCTATTAATTTTATTTTAAATTAATTAATTCTCTTATTAATATTAATCTTAATATTAAAGATTTAATATATAAGAAAGATAATTATTTCTATTTCTTTTTTAAAATAATTCTTTAAATTCTAAAGCTAATTAATATAATAAATCTTTATATATAGCCTTAATCTATTTAAATCTATAAATTTAATTATTAATCACTTTATTATATAATATAATATTTAAATATTTAATTTTATAAAAGTATTTCTAATTGTTTTATATTTATAATCTTCTTTCTAAAGTTTAGAGATAAGAATAAGAAAAGTCTTAATATATTATATTAAATAATTATTTATATCTTTTTTTTTATAATAAAATATTTAATAGTTTTTTTTAATTTTTTATTTATTTTTTTGAGCTGTTATCTCTTTAAGGTTTCTATAAATAATTATTATAAATATCTGCTATATTTAGATTAAGATAATTTAATTTTTAATTATTCTTCTTTCTTAAAAGATTTATTATCAGAAGTTATAATTTTTCTTTTATTTTTAATATTATTATTTAAAATAATAGAATTATTTTTATTAATTATATTATTAATAATAAAGCTATTTTTATCATCCGCAGTAGCTAATTATTTTAAAGATATAAAATTAATTAATTTAATTATTAATTTAGTTTTTTTTAATAAACTTATACTTAAGTCTATAATTATTAATTAAAAATCTATAATAAATTTAAATTTAAGATCATAAATTAGAGACTATCTAAAGAAATAAGACTATTTAATAAGTCATAAAATAATTATTATTTTTTAAATAAATTATAAAATATCTGATTGAAATCTAAATAATATTCTAACTCTCTTTTATAAAATTTAAAATTTATAATAAATCTTATTATATTATTATTCTTTAGTATAATAATATATTATTTATTATTTTTTTTATATCTTAAAAATATTTCTTCAGATATATAGCTTTTTAATTTATTTATATTCTTATAATAATATAATACTTTATATTTTTAAATTTATAAATATTTAATATTAAATAAATAATTAAATTAAAGTTTAAATAAAATTATTAATTTTTTATAAATCTTCTTTAATTTTTTTATAGTAATTATATAATTTCTTAGATAATTAATTATGTTTATAATCTATTTCTAATATACTTATGTAATCTTTGATTTAATTAATAGAATATATACAATTTTTAGAATAATTTAATTAAATTATTTAATAATATTATTTTGAGCTGATATCTCTGCTTTAATAAATTTAAACTTAATATTTTTTAAATTATTTTAGAGAATCAAGATAATAAACTTTTTTATATTATTAATTTAAATTATTATAAATATCGTCTCTGCTTAATATTCTATATATTAAAATTTAATATTTAATTATTTCTAAATATATTTAATCTTTTAAGATTTTATAATATATATTTATAAAATAGCTATAATTATTAATTAAAAAGAAATAATACTTTTTTTTATTTTTTTATAATTTAGATCTCAGAAGTTTATATAAATTTATTTAAAGAATTAAATAATATATAAAATAAAAATATAGCTTTATTTCTTAATTTATTTTATATAAATATAAACTTTATATTTATTCTTAAGTAGTTAATTTTTTTTTAAGCTATAAATTCTTTATATTTCAATAGATTATATATTTATTAAAATAATATTTTTCAAAATATTTAAAATATTAATATATTAAGCTCTGTTCTTTTACTTTAGCTGTATTTTTAGAGATTATTAAATATATATAATACTTAATCTTCTATAAATTAAAGATTAAGATTATTAAATATTTTATTATATTAAGATATATTATTCTATTTTATCTTTTACGTTTTATAATTATGTTTTTATTTTTTAAAATCTGATTATTATACTTAATTTCTTATAATTTATATTTATTAATATAAAATATTTCTAGAGAGAGAAGATTATTTATTAAATCTAGAATATATATAATATTTTTTAATTTTATTATATAGTTATTCAGAAACTTAAATTTAATTATTTTATAATTTTTAATTAATAATTTATAGCTACTAGCTATTAAGAGAATCTCTTTTTATATAAAATTTAAGAAAATAAAGAATTCCTTTTATTCTATTATATAGCAGATTGTTTTATTATTAAGATATTATTAAATAAATTAATTAAAATTATTTAATTTTATACTAATATTTTCTGCTAATTTTATGTTAATATTATAATTATTTAAAAAAAATATTAATTTTCTTTATATAATAATATATTATTCTAGAGAATTAGATAGTAACTCTGTAAATATTTTTATTATTATAATTCTAATCTAATTATTTTTAAATTAATAATTAATAAATTATTTTTTATATTTTATAAATTCTTCTTTATTAAAATATTTCCTTTTCTCTTTATTTTTATTCTCAGGGCTTTAAAAATCTTAATTTCTTTTTCTTTAATAGTAATTATTTATTATATATTTTTTTTTAATAATAAAAATAAATTATTATTTTTTTCTTAAAATTAAATATTTTAAATCTTTTCTCTTTACTAATATTCTTTGCTATATTATTATAATCATTATAATTATTTATATAATTTATAAAATAATCCGGGATTAGAGAAATATTTAAACTAATTATTATATTTCTAAAATTAATATATTTATTTAATAAATTATTAAGATATTATATAATAAAAAAATTATGAAGATTTAGTACTTTTTTTTATAGATATTAATTAGTTATTAATAAAGTTTTTTAAGTTTAAAAAATATTCTTTTTAATATAATTAAGATTCTTTCTTTAATGAGCTAGCTTTAATAATTATTATAATTTTATGATCTTAGAGAATCTTATATAAATTTTTTATAAATATTATTATATCTCTTTGAGTTCTTTAATGGCTAAGATTATACTTTTATTAAATTTTATTTAAATTATTATTCTAATTTTTATATTAATCTTTAATTATTTAATATTTAATATAACAAATTTATTTAGAATCTCTCTAGAGATTTTATTATAGAATTTAATTATTTATTAAATAAATTATAATTATAATTATTATTTTATTAAATAGAATTAATATTAAATATTCTTTTTAATTAACTTATTAATTTTAAACTTTTTTATTTTAATATTAAAATTTAGAATTAATCTTTATATTACTAGCTTTGGCTCTATAGCTACAATATTTTAATAATTTAAGATTAATTATTAAAAATATATTAATTAATAGTATTTATAGAAATAATTTAAGAATTAGATATATAAATAAAAAGGATTAAATAATTTATATAAAATATTAAGCTGATACAGATCTCTTAAAATTTAAAATTTAAAATAATTTAATAAATCAGCAAGTTTAGATTTATAATTAATAAAATAGATTCTTAGAAATATAAAGACTTCTGAATATTTTATTTATATATAATTTAAAATATAAATATAAAATAATAATAATAAATAGAATAAGTATTTTTTAATATTATAATATTAATATTCTAAATATTTAATAATTTTTATTTAATAATTATTAACAGATTCTTTTTAAAAATTTATTAGTTTATATACTTACTTAGCCGGAGACAGAATAACTATATTCTATTCTTAGTGAGTCAGAGATAAAACAATCTTTTATCTGTAAATCTAGTTGCATCATATCAAGAAATAAGTTTTATTAATTATTATATATATATTATATTAGTTTATATAATTATAAACTTAGTATTGTGAACTTAGAAATATAATAATATTATATTTAATTTTTTAGCTTAAATTAATTATTCAATCTAGCTAAATTCTTTCAGACTTATTAATATTTAATATACTTTAACTTTAATTTATAATCTTTTCTTAGTTTATTAATTTATTAATAAGAACTTTAAAATAAAGTTTAAGTTAGACAGCTTAATAATATTTATTAATAATATAAGAATTATAGTTATACTCTGATTAATTATTGTTATTTTTTTTATTAATAATATAAGTTCTGATTAATTACATATATTAAAATAAATTAATTATCTTATATAAATATTAAAAAAATCTAATTCTATTAAATCTTTATTCTTTATTATTATTATTATAATTTCTTTTAATCTAAAACTAATTCTGATCTATCTAACTTATTATTAGATTATTTATATCTTTAAATCTAAGCTATATAGTTTAATAAAATATACATTAATATATAAATACTAGAAGAAATAATTCAGAAATTATATAGATTATATTATAAAAATAAATATTGTTATTTTATTTATTAATAAAAAAATATAAAATATTAAGTTTAAATCAGAAGATTTTATTTTATTAATTTTTATAAAAATCTTTATTAATATTTTTTATTTTATTTATTTTATTTATTTTATTTATTTTTATTAATTATATTACTTAATACTGCTGGATATTTATAATAAAGAATTATATAAATATATTTCAGAAATTTACTTTATTATAAAATTATCTGTTAATTTAATTTTAAAGATTAATTAAATATTTTATATAGATAATATGTCAGAGTATAATCTTTTAAAAAATTATTATAAATCTAAAAATATTATTTAATATTTTATTTTATATTATTAATCTGTTTTGAATAAAATAATTAAAATTAAAAATTATTATATAATAAAACTAATTATCTTTATAATAATAAAAGATTAATTATTTAGATTTCTGTAAGAGTATACTATATAAATAATTAAATATATTACATACAGACTTATTAATAATATTATAGATATAATATTTTATAAGATTTTAGATAATATTTAATTAAATATTTTTTATCAAATAACTCTTGATTATTAATACTAATATCTTATATTAAAAAAAATCTATAATAAACTAGACTTTAGCATAAATAAGAAGTAATTTATTAATTATAATAAGATTCTATATAAGATTTATAATTTAAAATTAAAAACATTTATTATAATTAAAAGTATTATTTTTTATTAAATATTTTTCTTCACACTGCCATTTTTAAATATTAAATATAAATTAAATAATATTTTAATTAATGTTTTGTGTAGTAGTTAAAATATTTAAAAATATTAATTTATTTTATTTCAATTTTTATTTATATAAAATAATTAATCTAAATTTCTTAATTTTTATAAGCCTGCTGCTGCTGACTTTTTTATTTAATTTTAAATATCAAAATTATAAATGAAATATAATTAATTAATTATTAATAATTATTTATAAGTTAAATAATATAAAATAACTAGTATATTATCTTTAATTATAATTTTAGATTTCTTTATTAATATAAATATAATTAATTTAATGATAGATTTTATATTAGAATCTTAATCTAAATTATCTTCTTTATTATTTATATTAGTAATTAAAAGATTATTAATTATTAATAATGATAAAAGTAATTTATTAAATGTTTTTTTAATTTTATTATATAAAGCAGTCTAGTACTTAGATTAAGATCTTAAATTAATTTTTTAAATAATCTATAAAAATTAAGAAACTAAGTTTAAATTTTTTAAATTATATATAATTATATATTATAATTTTATAAGCAGATTCTAGTTTATATAAAAATATTAATTTTATTAATTTTTTAAAATAGCTATATATTAAAAATATTTTATTTATTTTAATAACTAATACTACTAATATCAATACTTTAAATAAAGTATTATATAATAATATTATTCTATTAAAATTATCTAATAAAAAATATATTATATTTTTATCTTTAGATATTATATTTTATAAAAAATTAATAAAATAATATAAAATAATATAAAATAATTTATTATAAAATTAAATAATATCTTTATCTAGAAATCTTCTATATTATTTATAAAGGCAGAAGAATAAAATCTTTATTAATATATTATATTTAATAAATTAAATCTAATAATATCTATAATATATATTTTATAATTAAGAATTATAAATATTAATTAGATAAATATTTTAAAATATATAAAATCTATATAGCTATTCACAAATTAATAAATCTAAAGATTTCTATTATATTAATTATATAATTTAAATAATATTTATATAATATTAATATTATAATTATCTTTCTAAAGATTAAACTATATAGACTGCTTTATATTTAAGTCTTGAAAAGCTTTAAAAAATTAAGCTATTATAAATTATTTCTTAAAATTATTTAGAAAGTAATATATACTGCTTTATAATCTTTTTATTTTATAAGAATTTATATATATATTTATATAGATTATATTATACCTATCTATAATAATATTTATATTCTTATTTGTATTAATAATATTTTGCTATTACTATCTAATCTTATTTAAATTAAAAAAATTAAAACTATAATTAATAAAATATTTAAATATATTAATAATAGCTTTATAAAGAAATTTCTTAATATAAATCTTATTTATTATATTAAAAATATTACAGTCTTATAAATATATTATATTTTTAATATTTTAAAATAATTTAATCTTAAGAATTATAAGTCTTCTTTAACTCTGTATAATCTTAAGATTACTCTAGTTATTAGAAATTCTAGAGATTTTATTATAACTAATAAAATTAAAATATATTATAAATAATTTAAATACTTAATTTGATTAATTATTAAAATATATTTTAATATAATCTATATAATAGATAGAATTATTTGCTTAATTATGAATTCTTTTAATATTTATTCTATTCTTACTATTTAAATCTATTATTATTTAAAAAGATTATTAAATCTTATTTTTCTTATTTTTAATAGTCTTAGTCCTTTTATTTCTTATAGTACTAATTAAATAGACTCTTATACTAATAAATTAGTTTTAATAAATAATTATATTTTTATTCTTATTAGAAGATTTATTTTATAATATTCTAAAAAATAATCTATTATTATATTCTTTTTATTAAAATTAAATATATTATTTAGATATTAGCTATTGAGAAAATATACTAGCTTTAATTATTATTTAATAAGTTTTATTTTCAATAAAATAAAATAATATAAATTATAATATCTTATTTAATTATTATTTAGACTAATAATCAGAATATTATTATATTATTATATAATTTAAAATATTATACTTATACTAAGTATATATAAATTAAATAATACTTTTTTAAATAGATTACTATTATTAATAATATTAACTTTGTTTATATCTTAATTAAAAAATAAATAATAAATTAATTAATTAAATTACTTATATCTATAATATATACTTATTTTATAAAGATACTAGAGATAAGAATTTATATATAAAAAATATTAGAAATGATTTTATTTTTCTATATTATCTACAGAATTTTAAGCTAAAGAAATATTAAATTATATTATATAATATTACATTATTAGTTATATAATTTAATATTTGATTAATATCTTAAGTAGAAAGCTGCTTCTAGCTAGTTAAATTAATCAATCTTCTGCGCCCTTGTATTTTTTATACAAAATTAAATATAATTATTAAGCTATTTAATAATTAGAATATAGTTCTTTTTATAGATTTAATTTATAATACTCTAATAATTAATATAGACTAGAATATAATCTAATATTAATATATTAAATAATCTTATTAGTTACTTAATTTATAAATTATTTTTTACAATCTTTTCATATATAATTAACTCTGCTAAGATTAATAATTTAAAAATAACTTTTTATTTTTTACTTAAGTAACTGATTAATAAATATATAAAGAAAATAATATATATGTTTGTTAATTTTTAATAAAAATAATTTTAATAAATTATATTAAATTATATCTTTATTATACTAGTATATTTCTAGATAAGAATAAAATTATATTTATTATTTTTAAAATAATAAAAAATATTTCTAATTATTATTATATTATATCATATCAGATTTCTATAATAATACTATAAACAAAAAACAGAATATATAATATTAAATCTTATATATATAAAAGATTATTTAATTTATTTATTATTATAATATAATTCTTAATATTATTTTTATTATATCTCTTATTCTCTGGCCTTAATTCTTAATTTTTAGTATTTATAAAATAATCTCTTAATAATAACTTATCTATATTATAATATTTTAAAAGATTCTGAATATAAATGCTCTATATTATATTAATAATATTTTTAATAATATTATAGCTAAGAAAATAACTTAGAATATCTAAATACTTTATTATAAAACTCTGATTTAAATATTTATATATCTAATCAATATTAGTCTTTATAGAGTTAATAATAATAAAAATATTTATATATAAAATAATTAGACTTTATCTATATAAATAAAGATAAGATTCTTTAATAATATTTTTAAAATCTAGAGTCTATAATCTTTTATTAAAGATTTTATTTTAAAAATAATCAGCTTGTTTTAAATTATAAAATATATATTTTATAAAACAGATGGATCTTGTAAAATATTTAAAAACTTAAAATTATAATACTTTTTATTAATATTAAATATTATTTGTTTTTTATAGTTTTGAAATTCTTAGATTTATTGAAAAAGGTTATAAAAATAAATTTTTATATTTATATTCTTTATAATAGAAGAAAAAGAGTTATATAAAAAAGACTAAATAATATTAATAACTTTTTTAATTTTTTCAAATATAATTTCTATAACAATTGAAATAAAATCTAAACTTATTCTGTAATTAATAACAGTTCTTTTACTAGTAAAATATTAATAATAATTTTATATATAATTATTATAAATAGATTAATGTAATAATCACACCGATTTTCTATAACATTAGTAAATTATAATCTTATAGAAATCTAAAAATTGGAATCTAAATTATTCTTATTATTATAATATATTTTTAACTTATATAATTTAATATAATATAATTAATAATCTAATAAATCTTGCGGTTTATAGAGCTTCAGATGTTTACAATATAATTGAATTTTTTTATAGCTAATTAGATATTTCTTAATTATATATAAAGATATCTTTCTTGCTTTTATATATAATTTTTTAAATAAATATATTTTTAATATTTAAATATATATAAGAAATCTAGAAAAAACTTTAGATTAAATAATTTATAATACTTTTTTTTATTTTTATTATAATAACTTACTAGTCTTAAGTTTAAAATATATAAATTTATTAATAATTAGATTAATAATATTAATTACAAAAGATTATATATTTTTAGATAAATTAGTATTAATCATAATTATATATATTATTTGATTAAAATAATTATTATCTTATTCTAAAGAACTGTTAGCCTTGGATATATAATATAATATTAAAATAATATAAATTAATTAGCTTTTGATCTATTTAATAAAGATATTAAATTTAAAGTCTTTATTAACTCTTTAATATTAAATTTATTTATAAATTAACATTTTATACTTTTTTAAAAAAATACTCATGCTCTGTGTTAATTACTATTCTTAATTTTTAAAAATCAATTTCAGATTATGGTTTAATCAGATAAATTATTATTAAATATATATAATAGTTATTATATTTTATTAATTATATAAATTATATATCTGTAATTTATAGTGCTAAGAGATTAATATTTGTAATAACTAGATTATAATCTATAAACTATTTAGACTTAATTAATAAATATATCTTATAAGTTATAATCTGATTATATAGAATTCTTTATGTTAAATTAATTAACTGTTAGAATTACTTTTAAATTAAAAATACTTATATAATTAAGTTATTTATATAATAATATTAGATTTTATATTATAGCCAATATTACTATAAGATTATTATACTTATTTAATTTAATAAAAGAAATATTTTACTTTTTATAAAATTTATTAATAATCGTTGAAATATCTATAATTTATATAATAATATTAAGATAGTTTTATATATTATAGATCATATAAGCTAAGAATCTGCTAAAGATATTAAAATTTATATCTAAATGATAATATATTATATTTTATATCTTAATCTATCTATTTTTTTATTATTAAAATAAAAGAATATTACATTATAATCTAGAGTTTAATTAATTATATTATTTAAAATATAAAACTAATATAAAATCTTATTAAATTAATAAAAAATATAATTAAAAACACATTTTTTATTTAAAATATTATATTATTTAGTCCCTGAATCTTAAATCTATTAATTATTTATATTAGATATACTTTAAGAGTTTTAGATTATATAAAAACAGTAATATTAAAAATATTTAAATTTTTATTAATAAAAAATAAAAGAAATATATTTATTATTATTATATATATTTTTTTAATCTTTTTATCTTTTAGATCTTGTATTATTATATAAAGAATATATAAGCGCAGATAATTAATAGATTGAACTAGCTAGAGACAGCTGTCTATTTAAGATATTAACAGAATATTAAGTTATATAATCTAATATTTCTCTGATTAAAAATCCTGCAAGCAGTATAAAAAATAAAATTATTCTAAATATTTTTATAAAAAAAATAAATATTATAAATATAATTAATTTAATTAATTTATCTGCTATCTATTTGTTAATAAAAAGATAAAAAAAAATAAGATTATTAATAATAATAATCTATTTACTAAAATAATATTTAATTTATATCTATTTTATACAGATATAATATCCTAGATTATATAATAATATAATAATATTCTTAATATTAATCTGAATAATAGCTAAATAAGAAAATATAATTTATATTATATTATTTTACTAAAGAGAAAGTTTATTAAATAAGAGTTAAAATTAATATACTTTTTAGTTCACTAGTATCTAGATAATATACTTAATTTTAATAAAAAAGAGTATAATAATAAATTATGTCTTAAATTATTATAAAATAGACTCTTTAAAAATAGCTATAATATTTATATTATATAAATATTAATTAAACTTTATAGCTAATAATATAATAAAAGTCTTTAGACTTATTAATTTTTTAATAGCTATATAAATTTTGTTTTATATTAAAATATTTATCTAACTATTATTTATAAGTATCAATTATAAGATATATTTTATAAATATTATTAGTGCTGGACTATATTACATAATATCATATTATCAGTCATATAACTTAATATCCTGCTGATATCTTAAGTAGACAGTTATCTCTAGCTAGTTAAATCTATTAATCTTTTGTTTTTTATATTTTTTATATAAATTATAAGCTTTTCTATTTAATATTAGATTTAATTTTATTAGATTTTACTAGATACTTTACTTTAATTTAATATCTGATTAAATTTATTATTATTTTTAATATTTTTAATTTTTTTAGATTTTTTTTTATAATTATAGCTGCTCAGGTATATTTTTTATTAAATATATTTTATAATATCTAATTATTATTTTCTTTTAATATTATAACTTTATTATTAATTTATTTTATTTTATTAATTTAGAATCGTCTATCTTAATAATACATTTTTATTTTTTTAATAAATATTTCTCTAATTTTTTTATCTTATTATATAATCTCTGAGTAATTATTAATTCTTAGAAATTTTGTTTTGATATATTTAATAAAAACCCTACTAAATTTAATCTTAAAATAATTAAGATCTTTTTTAAATTATATTATAGTCAGAATTTCTTTAAATAAAAAGAATTATTAATTTAAATACTAAGAATTAAGAATTAATATTATTAAAATATTTTTAAGAATAAATCTTATTTAAAGAAATCTTAATATTATATTATTACAGTTTTTTCTATATATAAATATTTTATAAATTTAAGTAATATTATTAAAATTACTGTTATATTAATATAAATTAATAATAAAGCTAATATATATATATAATATAATAAAAAGCTTAAGAATAATTATATAAAAAATCTAAATAAATAAAATTAAATTAACTTTTTTTTAATAAATATATTTTAAAAATTTATTAATTCTAATATTTTTTTATATATCTTAAAGATAGGAATTACTACTGATATATATAATAAAATAAAAAGAGATTATAAAATATTAAAAAATATTAATATACTTTTTAAATTTTAAAAAATAATTAATATAAAATATTCTATTAATATTAATTTTTCTATTTTTAAAAAAATAAACTAAAATAATTAATACTCTATATAAAATAGCTGAATTATCTTACTAAATTAAATTTATAAATTTGCAAATTATTTTATAAAATAATTCTATAATATAATAATTTGTAATTTTAGTTGATTATAATAATCTCTTAAAACTTAATTTATATAATATTTATAAAGAATTTATTATATCTAAATAGAATTAGAAAATATTATTAATTTATTTTATTAATAATATAAGTATTATATTATATAATCAAAAATAAAATTATAATTATAATAAAAATTATAATAAAAATTATAATAATTTTAATTTTTAATTAAATAAGATTTTTTAAATCTTTAATTCTATAAATCATAACTCTATATAATATAATTATTAGTAATCTTATAATAATTATTTCAAAAAAAATAAAGCTAAAAATAATAAGTAAGATTATAATAAAATTTATAATTATAATAAAGAATATAATATTTTTTAATTAATATAATTAATAATAATACTTTAGAGTTAGCTGTAGATATCTTTATTAAATTAATCTTAATAAATATTTTAAATATAGATTATAATAATCTAAATACTAATATTATTAAGAGCTTTAATAATATAGATATTAATATTAATTGTTTTATAGAATTATTTATTATTCTTAATATTATTATTAATAAAATAAATCTTTTTTATAATATTGTAAAATAGTTTAAAAAGTCTATAAAAAATCTGAATCTTTAAATAATTAATTTAAAATTATTATATAATATAATATTTTTAAAAATAAGTTTTATTAATTATTATATATATATTGTTATACTAATCTATATAATTATAAATTTAATATTCTAGACTTAGAAATATAATAATATTATATTCAATTTCTTTATTTAAATTAATTATTTAATTTAGTTCAATCTTCCAAGATTTATTAATATTTAATATATTTTAATCTTAATTTATAATCTTTTCTTAATCTATTAACTTATCAGAATGAATCTTAAAATAAAGTTTAAATTAAATAGCTTAATAATTCTTATTAATATTATTAATAAATATAAGAATTATAAATATACTTTGATTAATTATTATTATTTTTTATTATTAATAATATAAATTCTAATTAATTAAATATCTCAAACTTGATTAATTATCCTATATAAATATTAAAAGAAATTAATTTTATTAAATTCTTATTTTTTATTATTATTGTTATACTTTTTTCTAATCTAAAATTAATCTTAATTTATTTAATTTATTTAATTTATTATTAAATTATTTATATCTTTAAGAGCAAATTTTATTAATTACTAAAATATATAATTAATATATAAATACTTGAAAAAATATTTTAGAGATTATATAAATTATATTTTAAAAATAAAGATTATATATTTTATTTATTAATAAGAAAATATAAGATATTAAGTTTAAATTAAAAGATCTTATTTATATAAATATCTATAAACTAATCTCTGTAAGAGATTTTATTAATAATTTTTATTTTATTATTTTTATTAATTATATTATTTAATATTACTGAATCTTTATAATAAAAAATTATATAAATATATTTAAAAATCTTTATTTTATTATAAAATTATGTATTAATTTAATTTTAAATATTAATTAAATATTTTTATATAAATAACACGCCAGAGTATAGTTTCTTAAAGAATAATTAGAAATCTAAAGATATTATCTAAAATTTTATTTTATATTATTAATCTATTTTTAATTAAAAAATTAAAATTAAAAATTATTATTTAATAAAGTTAACTGTCTCTGTAATAATAAAAAAATAATTATTTAAATTTTTGTAAAATTATATTATATAAATAATTAAAAATATTAAAAATAGATTTATTTATAATATTATTAATATAATATCTTATAAGACTTTATATAATATTTTATTTAATACTTTTTATTAGAGAGCTTTTAATTATTAATATTAATATCTTATAGTAAAGAAAACTTATAATTAACTAAATTTTAAAATAAATAAAGATTAATTTATTAGCTATAATAAGAATTTATATAAGATTTATAATTTAAAATTAAAGAAGATTATTATAATTAAAAATATTATTTTTTATAAAAAGTCTATTTTGATATTATTATCTTTAAATATTAAATATAGATTAAATAATATTTTCGTTAATTCTTTAATTATTAACTAAAATATAAAAAAATATTAATATACTTTATCTAAATTTCTATTTATATAATATAATTAATCTAAATTTATTAATTCTTATAAGTCTATTATTATTAATTTTTTTATTAAATATTAGATTATAAAATTATAAATTAGATTTAATAAATTAATTATTAATAATCTTTTATAACTTAAAAAGTATAAAATAACTAATATATTATTTTTAATTATAATTTTAGATTTCTTTATTAATATTTATGCAATTAATCTAGTAATAGATCTTATATTAAAATCTTAACTTAAATTATTTTTTTAATATTAATATTAGCAGTTAAAAGATTACTGACTGTTAATAATAATAAAATTAATTTATTAAATATTTTTTTATTTTATTATATAAAGTAGTCTAGTACTTAAGTCAAAATTTTAAATTAATTTTTTTAATAATTTATAAAAATTAAGAAATTAAGTTTAAAATTTCTAGAATATATATAATTATATATTATAATTCTATAAATAAATTCTAATTTCTATAAAAATATTAAATTTATTAATATTTTATAGCAGCTGTATATTATAAATATTTTATTTAATTTAATAATTAATACTGCTGATATTAATACTTTAAATAAAATATTATATAATAATATTAATTTATTAAAATTATCTAATAAAGAATATATTCTATTCTTATAATTAAATATTATATTATATAAAAAATTAATAAAATAGTATAATATAATTTATTATAAAATTAAATAATATCTTTATCTAGAAATATTCTGTATTATTTACAGAAAAAAAATAAAACTTTTATTAATATATTAAATTTAATAGATTAAATTTAATAGTATTAATGAAATATATTTTATAATTAAGAATTATAAATAATAATTAAATAAAAATTTTAAGATATATAAAATTTATATTATTATTATAAATTAATAAGTCTAAAAATCTTTATTATATTAGCTATAAAATGTAAATAATATCTATGTAATATTAATATTATAATTATTTCTTTAAATCTTAAATTATATAAAGTGCTTTATATTTAATTTTTAGAAAGTTTTTAAGAAATTAGATTATTATAAATTATGTTTTAAAATTATCTATAATTTAAAATAGTTATTCTAAAAATAATATATATTATTTTATAATCCTTTTATTTATAAAAAATTATATATATATATAAACTATATTATACTTATTTATAATAATATTTATATTCTTATTTATATTAATAATATCTTACTACTGTTATCTAATCTTAATTATATTAAAAGAATTAAAAGTATAATTAATAAAATATTTAAATATATTAATAATAACTATATAAAATAATTTCTTAATATATATCTTATTTATTATATTAAAAATATTATAATCTTATAGAAGTATTATATGCTTAATATTTTCAAATAATTTAAGCTTAAAAATTATAAATTTTGTTTAATTTTATATAATCTTAAAATTATTCTAGTTATTAAAAATCTCAAGAATCTTATTATAATTAATAAAATTAAAATATATCAGAAATAGCTTAGATAATTAATTTAATTAATTATTAAAATATATTCTGATATAATCTATATAATAAATAAAATGATTTATTATATTATTAATTTTTTTAAGATTTATTTTACTACTATTATTTATATCTATTATTATTTAAAAAAATTACTAAATCTTATTTTGTTTTAATAATTCTGATTTTCTTATATACTATAATAATAAATAAAATTATTTATTATATTATTAATTTTTTAATATTTATTTTACTACTATTATTTATATCTATTATTATTTAAAAAAATTACTAAATCTTATTTTTTTTTAATAATTCTGATTTTCTTATATACTATAATACTAATTAAATAGAGTTTTATATTAATAAGATAGCTTTAATAAATAATTATATCTTTATTCTTATCAGAGAATTTATTTTATAATATTTTAAAGAATAATCTATTATTATATTTTTTTATATTAAAATTAAATATATTATTTAGATATTAGCTGTTTAAAAAATCCTCTGACTTTAATTATTATTTAATAAAATAATATAATATAAATTATAATATCTTATTAAGTTATTATTTAGACTAATAATTCATATATTATTATATTATTATATAATTAAGAATATTATATTTATATTAAATATATTTAGATCAAATATTATTTTATTAGACAGATTATTACTGCTGATAATATTAATTTTATTTATATTTTAATTAAAAAATAAATAATAAATAAATTACTTAAATTACTTATATCTATAATATTTATTTATTTTATAAAGATTCTAGAAATAAGAATTTATATATAAAAAAACTTTTAAAAATAATTTTAATTTTTTATACTATCTGTAGAATTTTAAGTCAGAAGAATATTAGATTATATTATATAATATTATATTATTAGTTATATAACTTAATATTCTATTAGTATCTTAAGTAGACAGCTATCTCTAGCTAGTTAAATCTATCAATCTTCTGCTCTCTTATATCCTTTGTACAATTAGACTTAATCTATCAAAGTTAATATATTAATAAAGATCTTAATTTTTCTTCTGCAGATAATATAAAAGATTTTTAAGTAAAAATATTATTTAATTTTTTAATAAACTACTTTATATTATTTTAGTAATTTTTTATAATATATAATATTTAATTATAAAAACAGAATATATATTTTATTAGATACTTTTAATATAATAATATATTTAAATAATAATTTATTTAAAGTATTAATATCAGTAGTATTAGTTATTAAATTAACTAAAATATTTATAATATATAACTGCTTCAGAGAATTAATAAAGCTAATATCTTTATATAAATTAGAATTATTTTATAAAGTTATAATATATAATTATATATATTTTAGAAGTTATTAACTTAATTTCTTAATTTTTATAAATTATTTAAAAAATTAATTTAAGATCTTGATTTAAGTACTAGAATGCTTTATATAATAAGAGAGAATATTTTATAAATTAATTTTATTATTATTAATAATTAGTAATCTTTTAATAACTAATATTAATATTAGAAAAGATAATTCAAATTAAATTTTAATATAACATCTATTACTGAATCAGCTATATATATATTAAGAAAGAAATCTAAAATTCTAATTAAAGATAATATATTAATAAAGTTCAGTCTGTAATTTTATAATCTGAAATTAAAATAGAAAATTTGGCAGCAGGGGACTTATAAAAATTAATAAATTTATATTACTTATTTTAGATAAATAAAAATTTAGATAGAATATACTAATATTTTTCAATATTTTAATTATTAATAAGAGAATTAATTGAAATATTATCTTGTTTATATTTTATATTTAAAAATAATAAAATAGAGATAAACTTTTTATAAAAGATAATATCTCTAGCTATAAGAATTCTTTTTAAACATTTAAGTTATAAATCTTATATAGATACTTATTATAGCTAATAAATTAATTATTATTTATTTTAAAGTCTAGTTTATTATAGAGTTTCTTTAATATAAGATATTAATTTTAATAATAATAAACTCTTTAATAAAAGATATTAGATCAAATCTTATATAAAATCTTATAAGATATTATATTAATAATATTATCAATAAGCCTGTTTTTAATATATCTAATTATCTATTTAATTTTATAGAAATCTAAATACTTAATCTTTTATTATTATAGAAATAATTAGATCTATTAGATAATAATTCTTATTTATAATTATTTTATTATAAATAGATTAATAATATAAAACAGAATTTTAAATAATATTTTTAAATTTATAGTAGTTATTTAAGAAGCTATATTCTAATATATTATTTATATAAAAATATTTTATTAATATTCAAAATCAAGTTAAAAAATAATTCTATAATGAAATAAATTTTCTAAATATATTTATATAATTCTTTATTATAAAAGTTCAGTAATATTAAGTAGTATAATTAATAGAAAATTAAAATAAATATTAATAAAATCTTTTATAAAAATTAATTTATAGATATTTATATAAATAGAATTATTTAATTTAAATTTAATATGTTATATCTTTTTATTAATAAATAAAATATAATCTTTATTATTAAAATATAATCTATATAATTTCTGAAGTATTCTTTTTAGTATTTATATATTAATTATATATTTTATTAAGTTATAAGACTTAGATTTAAAGATATAAATAATCAAATAATAAATTAGATAAATTAAAATTAATTTTAAATTAAAAACAATTATATAATAATTGTAATAAAGAATAAAAATATAATAAAATTATTTTTTTAATATTATATAAAATAATTAATTTATTTTAAGATATTTAATAAATCAGAACTTATATTATTAATAATAAAATAATAATAATAATTAATTAGAGTATAATTATAATTCTTATATTTATTAATAATATTAATAAATATTATTATATTATTTAATTTAAATTTTGTTTCAAGACTCTCTGTAATAAGTTAATAAATTAAAAAAAGATTATAAATTAAGATTAAAATATATTAAATATTAATAAGTCTTAAAAAATTAAGCGAGAATAAATAATTAATTTAAGTTAAAAAATTAAGTATGATATTATTATATCTCTGAATTTAGAATATTAAGTTTATAATTATATAAATTAATATAATATATATATAATAATCAATAAAACCTATTTTTCAAAAATATTATACAATATAAAAATCTTAAATTAATTATTTTAAGATTTAGATTCTCTGTAAACTTCTTAAGCTGCTTTATAATATTATAAAAAAGATTTATTTTTTTAATAATAATATTAATTAATAAAAATAAAATATCTTATAAAAAAGTTAGTATTAATATCTATATTATTAAAGATTCTAATAATATTAATATTTAGATTATTATAGTCTATATTTAAAATACTTATTAAAATTAATTTAATAAAAATATTTATAGCTAGTTCTGGAGTATTATTATTAATTATATTAATTAAAAAATAATTATATTCTTAATTATAATTATAATCTTTTTTATTTTATTTTTAGCTTTATTTTTATTTTTATTATTTATGTTATAAGAATAGTTACTTGAGAAATAATTATTATAAGATTAATAATAAATATTATATAAAATTATAATTTATAAAATTAGAGATTTAAAAGATCTTAACTAATTAAGAACTAAAATTATTATAATATTTATTATAATTTTTGTATAGTTATAATTCTATTTCTAATTATATAATATAATAATTATATTATTAATAAAATAAACTAATAATATCTTTTAATTATATTTAGAGACAGTAAATCCTCAATAAATACTATATAAATTAAAGTTTAATAAATTATTTTAGCTAATTAAAATCAGAAATTATTATATTATAGAATTACTTTGTAAAATATTTTAAAAAAATATAAATTTAATTTAATTAAATAATTTAATTATCTTCCGCAGGCTATTAACTACTTTAGTCTATTTATTTAAAAAGATAGAAGAGTTAATGTTAATAGAATATTTTATATTAATTATATATTAATATTTTTTAATATAGTATGAATCTTCTTAATCTTATTATATGTATTAACAGTAATTCTTATTTTAAGATATAAGAAAGAATACTAGGATTAATAAGTTATTTAGATATATTTATTAAAAAAATTAAATAAATTTTATATTTAGATTTTTTATATAATTATTGTCAAGCTATTTATTATACTATATATATATGTTAATTGTATTATAAATTTATATTAATATAATAATAGCTTTAATAATATTATTTAAAGCTATAAAATATTTATATATAAAAGTAATTATAATAATATAATATTAGAATTTCTTAGAATAAGATTTATTCTTTAGAATATTTTAATAATATTAATTCTCAATTTTTAATATTTATATTAATAATTCTTATTATTTAAAGAAGTTCTGACTATAGTATAACTTAAATAATATAATAATTATTTTAATATTAAACTTAGTAAAGTCTTTATTTAAATATGTTAAAGAGAACTTCTAATAATTAGTAATTATTTAAAAACTAAATAATAAACTGAAAATAATTGGAATAAAATATTTATGAAGAAAATAAGAATATACTATTAAAATAGACTATTCTAAATTAATAAAATAAAGCAAATTAGTAATAAAACTATAATGTTAAAAAAAGAAAATTAAATATTATAATATATATATAATAAAAGATATATCTAAGCAGCTATAATTATAAAATAAAATCTAAATTAATATAATTATAATAATTCTAAGACTATTTAAATAAAATATTAAAATAGATATTTTATTAAAATTATCTTCTAATTATTTATTTTCTCTGGCTATTAATCTTATTTCAAATTAATTAACTTTTTTTATTAATATTAGTTTTAATATTAAAAATTTAGTATATAAAAAAATAACTTTTTCTATTTTCTTTCTTAGAATAATCTTTTAAATTTTAAATTTAATTAATATTATAAATCTTTTTTATGTATCTTTAATTTATTTAGATTTATAAATTTAATTATTAACTATTGTATTATATAATCTAAATATTGAAATATTTAATTTTATAAGAATTTCTTTAATTATTTTATATTTATAATCTTTTTTTTAAATACTGAAATAAGAACAAGAAAAATCTTTATATATTATATTAAATAATTATATCTACTTTTTCTCTCTGCAGTAAAATATTTAATATCTTTTTTAAATTCTTTATTTACTTCTTTAGATTATTAACTCTTTAACAATCTTATAAACAGCTATTATAAATATTTATTATATTTAGATTAAAATGATTTAATTTTTAATTATTTGTTTTCTTTAGAGAATTTATTCTCAGGAGTTATAATCTCTTTTTTATTTTTAATACTATTATTTATAATAATAGAACTATTCTTATTAATCACAGCAGCTAATTATTTCAAGAATATAAAATTAATGAATTTAATTATTAATCTAGTTATTATTTTTAAACTTATATATAAGTCTATAATTCTTAATTAAAAATTTATAATAAACTTTAAATTTAAATTTATAAATTAAAAGCTACTTAGACAAATAAGATTATTTAATCAAATATAAAATAATAATTATTTTTGAATTAAATTATAAAATATTTTATTAATATCTGAGTAATATTTTAACTTTCTTTTATAAAATTCAGAATTTATAATAAACTTTATTATATTACTACTCTTTAATATAATAATATATTATTTATTATTTTTTTTATATCTTAAAAATATTTCTCTAGATATATAGCTTTCTAATTTATTTATATTCTTATAATAATATAGTATTCTATATCTCTAAGTCTATAAATATTTAATATTAAATAAATAATTAAATTAAAGTTTAAATAAAACTTTTAATTTATTATAAATCTTTAAATTCTTTATAATAATTATATAACTTTTCAAATAATTAGCTGTATTTATAATTTATTTTTAATATATTTAATTAATCTTTGATTCAATTAGTAGAAAATATATAATCTTTAATTTAATTATATTATTATAAACTGATATCTCTGCTTTAATAAATTTTAGTTTAATAATTTTAAATTAATTCTAAAAAATTAAAATAATAAACTTCTTTATATTATTAATTTAGATTACTATAAATTTTCTTTCTATTTAATATTTTATATATTAAAATTAAATATTTAATTAATTCTAAATATCTTCAGATCTTCAGGACTTTATAATATATTATTATAAAAAATAATTATAATTATTAATTAAAAAAATTATTTCTTTTTTATTTTTTTATAATTTAGATCTCAGATATCTATATAAATATATTTAAAAAATTAGATAATATATAAAATAAAAATATAGCTTTGTTTCTTAATCTATTATATATAAATATAGATTTTATATTTATTTTTAAATAGTTAATCTTTTTTTCTGAGCTGTAAATTCTTTATATTTAAATAGATTATATATTTATTAAAGTAATATATTTTAGAATATTTAAAGTATTAATATATTAAGTTTCCTTCTTTATTTTAATTATTCTTTTAAAAAGTATTAAATATTTATAATATCTAATTTTCTGTAGATAAATAATTAAGATTATTAAATATTTTATTATATTAAAATATATTATTCTTTTTAATTTTTAATCTTTTAAAATTAATTTGCTGTTCTTTAAAATTTGATAATTATATTTAAATTTTTATAATTTATATTTATTTTTATAAAATATCTCTAGAGAGAAAAGATTATTTACTAGATTTAAAATATATATAATATTCTTTAATTTTATTATAAAGCTATCCAGAAGCTTAAATTTAATTATATTATAATTTTAAATTAATAATTTATAATTACTGATTACTATAAGAATTTCTTTTTATATAAAATCTAATAAAAAAAGAATTCTTTTTATATTATTATATAAGAAATTGCTTTATTATTAAAATATTATTAATCAGATTAATTATAATTATTAAACTTTATATTCATATTCTCTATTAATCTTATTTTAATATTAGAATTACTAAAGCTAATATTAATTTATTTAATATAATAATATACGTATCTAGAAAATCAGATAATTACTCTATTAATATTTTTATTATTATAATTTTAATTAGATTTTTCTTTAAATTAAAAATTAGTAAATTATCTCTTATATTTAATAGATTATCTTCTATTAGAATATTTATTTTAAGCTTTATCTTTAAAACTCTCAGAATCTTAATTTCTTTTTTTAAATAATAATTGTTTACTATATAATTCTTCTTTTTATAATAAAAATAGATTATATTTATTTTTATTGAAGTTTATTATTCTGAAGTTCTTTTCTTGACTAAGTGTCTTATATTTTTAATATTATTTATTTTTTATTTATTATCTCTTTTTATTAATAAAATATCTAATTTAATTAATAAGTCTCTTGTATTAAAGTACTTCTCTAAAAGTCTACTAAGATATTGGATAATAGCTAACTCTTTAAATTAAATAAAATTATTTTTATTAATATTAATTATTTCTTAAAATAACAAAATAATCTTATTAAATCTTTTATATATAATATAATAAAGTTTCTTTCTTTTAGTTAAATAGCTTTAATAGATAATCAAATCTTATAATTCTAAATAATATAATCTATTATTTCTTTAAATAATTTTATATTTTTCTGATATATTTAAAATTCTTAATTATTAAACTTATTTCTAAGTACAGCCCCGCTTATATTATAATTTTTTTTTTAAATTAAATTTATATTAATTAGTTTATAAATAAATTAATATCTTTTATATCTCTCTTAATACTCTATTAAATTTTCTTAATTATTTATAATATAAATTAAGCTTTTAATTAAAATATTATTAAAGAAAATTAATAACAGATATTTTTATTAATTGACTTATTAATTTTAAACTCTTTTATTCTAATATTAAAATTCAGAATTAATTTTATTATATTTAATATTAATTTTATAACTAGAGTATTAAAATGATTTAAGATTATTTACTAGAAATATACTGATTAATAATATTTATAAAACTAATTTAAGAATTAAGTATATAAATAAAAAAGATTAGATAATTTATATAAAATATTAAGCTAATATAAATATAGGAGATAATATCCGCGGGATATATTCTTACAAGAGTAAAGCCTATCTTCTCCCGGGTGTACCAGAGTATATATATAGGATTCTAGAGATCTGCAGGTCACTATGGATAATATAAGTCTTTTAACTCAGTAATAATAACTTCTCTAGATTAATATCTTATGATAAATCTCTTAGAATATAGAATTTAAAATAATTTAACAAATTAGTAACGCCGGGCTTATAATTAATAAAATAGATTCTTAGAAATATAGAAGTGTTTAAATATTTTATTTATATATAATCTAAAACATAGATATAGATTACTAATAAAAAAATTTTTTCTTAGAATTATAATATTAATATTTTAAATACTTAATAATTTCTAGATAATAATTACGAATATATTTTTTTGAATATCTTATTAAAATACATATTTACTCAGCCAGAGATAGAATAACTGTATTCTATTCTTAATAAGCCGAAGATAGAATAATATTCTATCTGTAAATCTAGCTGCATTATATTAAATAAAGTTATTTAAAAATAGTATTATTAATTAGAATGAGCAGATCTTATAATTAAGATATTAATTATAGGAATTTTAAGTATTTTATAATAAGTCTAGAGCTATTATAAAAATAAATATAATAAATGTAATAATTTATAATATTCTAATTCTATTTTATTTATTATTTAGATATATAAAATCTTGCAGATATATTCTTATAATACTTAAATTATAAGAAAAAATAATAATTAAAAAATATAAAAAGCTAGATAAATTAGTTTTATAATAATTATCTAATTTACTTAAGTTATATAAGCTAAGAGATATAGAAACAAAAGCTCTATTTATAAGTATTAAATAAATTTTAAGTATACAGAAGATTACAAAAAAATAAATAATAATAATATTATAAAAAAATTATACTATAAAAGTTTTTCTGCAGAACTGCTAGCCGCAGTATTTATAATAATAATAAAAAATTAATAGATATAAAGAGTTTGTAAAGAATTAAGAGATTTTAAAAACTTTAAGTTACAAAAAAAAATAAAAAAGATTTTATAATAAACAAATTATAAAAATCTATTATAAAAAATAAAATAATTATATATTTTAGATATATATATTCTTCAGCTTTAGATATTTATAAGATTATATAATAATTTTATTATAAATTATTATATAAATAAAGAAATATCAGTATTAATATTATAATAATTCTAATAATTAAAAATAAATAATCTTATAAATAAATATTTTTAAGTTTATAAAATATATTAAAATAATAAAATAATTAATAAAAAATAATAAGAATTATTTGAATCTTTATTTATATTTATAAAATCCTGAAAAGAGATAATAATAGTTTTTTTTATTAATTTATTTATAAATACTAATACTATTAAGAACTTATAAAAGATTTTGAATAATATTCTAATAATAATAAATTAATATAATAAAATAATTCTTTTTATTTTCTTATAAAAAAGTCTTAATAAAAAAATCTTATAAAAGTTTTTATAAAACGATTTTCTATTTATATAATATATCTGCGAAGATTATTATAAATTATAATAATATTTTTATAAAAAGTTTCTAATTTAATTTTATTTATATATTTAAAATAAAAAAAAATTAAATATAATTTATTATTTATAGACTAATAATTAGATTAAAGAATTAAATAATATTATTAAATAATATTTATAAACTTATATTAAATTTAAATAAAATAATTAAATAGATTTATTATCTCTTGCAAAGTTTATATATAAAATAATATCTTACAAATATTTATAAAGAAATTATTTTTTTATATTATTATAGCAGAAATCAGAATACTTATAAGTAATTAAAATAAATTTTTTTAAAAAAATTAGAGATTCAAGTATCTGTATAAATTAATTATATTTAAAATATTTATATTAAAATAAAGAAGAATCTAATTTTTATTTAAAAAAGAAAACTAATTCTATAATTATAAGAAGAAGATAAAAGGTTTTATATTAAAATAAATAATTTAATTATTTAGAAAATATTTTTTATAAATATAGACTAGTAAGAAACTAGATTTATAAAATACAAATCTTATTATATTATTAAATAAATAAACTCTTAAGTCTATAAACTAGAATTATTTATAGAATTATAAATATATAATCTATTCTATATATTATTTTTTTATAAATATTATAAAAATAATAAGTTTTTATAAAAACTATTTTTTAATCTTACTTATAAGTAAGATTAAATAATATCTAATAATTATTATATAAAATAGATTTATAAAAATTATCTATAAAACTCTTTTATAAATAATCTTTAAAGAATTTTATAAAAGACTTTTATAAATAATTTTTATTTTATATTTTTTTAATAATAGAATTAATAAAAGTCTTTTATAAATTCTTCTAAAATATTATTCAAGTCTTTTTATTATAATCTTTAGAAAATTTAAATTTTCAGATAAATTCAATAAACAGAGTAATATAATATATTATAATTAAATAATATATATAATTTATATTATCTAGATTTATAATAAATATTTAAAAAAAACTCTTTAAATTAATAAAATAAATAATGAGTAAAAGTATTACTATATAAAAGAATTTATTGAAAGATTTATTAATCTTAGAGAATTATGTAAATAATATTAATAATTTATAAATAATATATAATTAAAATAGTCATAAATATATATATTTATTATTATTTTTCATTATAAAATTCATTTTTTATTAAAAACTTAATTTCTACTATTATCTAAGATAATCTTAGATTAATTAAAATAATATTAAGTAAATATATTTTTTTTCTGATTATGTTTAAGATTAAGAAGATTTATCTAAAATAAATTATTAATGAAGATATAAAGAATTAGAATATATAGAGATTAATCTAAGTATATTTTATTTAGGCTAAGATCTAAAAAGATATAGTGAGCTAATCTTAATATTAAAGATAATTAATTATTTTTAATTATTTTATAATTAGATATAAGATAATCTTATATCTAACTATTAATCTGATAGTGGATATAAATTCTTTTATTAATCTATCTTATCCTGGCTGTTAGCTACTCTAGCTATAGATTTTAAAATTATTTTCTTTAAAAATTAATTTATTATTATCAGAATATTCAAATAATCTCTATCTTTTAATAAATTAATAATAAAATCTATAATAATATTTTTTTATATTTAATTAGATATAATTAACAGCTTTAATAATCTCTTTTATTCTTTTTAGACTTTTATATAATTATAAATATTATAGTGTCTTATAAATTTCTATATATATTTCAATATTATGAATCAGAAATATAGTCAACTGATTAAAATATATATTATTTTATAATTAAAATATTTTAATAATACTAAGTTATAAATATATTAAATAATATTTATATAAAAAGATTTAGAGTTTAAAATTTATCATCTTTTCTAAAAACTAGAATATATTTTATTTATTAAAATATATTCAATAATAAATACTTTAAATTCTAATTAAAATAGAAATTCTGTAAGAATAGTAATTCTTATAATCCTTATAATATATTATATCGCGAGGAATATTTATACTGCGGAGACAGTCTCTTGCAAAGTAATTATACTAATATAATATATAATTTACAGAATTCTTATAAATATATTTATTTATAAAGAAAGCTAGATAAAAGACTAGTAATAATATTTTAAATAATATAAATATTATCTTAATTTTATAATAAATATATTTTCTTTAGATTATTTTAATATATATTCTTATAATCTTATTATTTAAAATCTATAAGATAATTTTTTAAAATTATATTTATATAAAACATTAGATATTATATCTATAAAAAGTTTTTTAATTTTCTAAAAATTTATTATAAAACTATTATAAAAAGAATAATTAAAATAAATATATTTTAATAAATTATAGAATTAGAGCAGAGATTTAAAATTTTTATAAATAATAAAAAAATTTATAAATCTTTAAATAATTCTAATATTTTAATTATAAATTAAAGAAGATATATATATGGATATATATATTATAAAAAAATAAATATTATAGCATTTATAATTATATTATTTTTTATTTATGTATTATTTAGTAAGGATTTACTGCAAAGACTAATAATTAAGATAAAAGTTAATAAATATAAATTATAATAATTTACTTAAATTATAATAATTTACTTAAATTATAAATTTAATAAGCTATAAAAAAATAAAGTCATAAAACTCTTCTAAGAAAATAATTAAATAAAATATTTTAAATTTTTTAAAATATAGCTAAATAATCTGAAGGATATTAAATAAAAAATATAATTATAAATTCTAAAAATAGTTTTTCATAAAGAAAAAAGAACTTTAGGGATTTATAATACTAAAGAAAGATAAAAATAAAACTAAATTATAAAATATAAAAATTAAATATTTCATAATTATACTTATTCTTTAAATTATTTTTATAAAATATAAAATAAAAGATTAATAAATAATTAAAGTTCTTTATTATCAAGCAGAATCTAATTATATATAAAAAAAAGCTATTATTATTTATAAATTAAATAAAATAATTTAATAATTAGAATTATTCTGAAAGATTTTTATAGAGAAATATTCTATAATTAAATATATTAAAAATATTTATGTTATAAAGTTCTATATTAATATTTATAAAAATAAAAAAATATTTTAATTATAAAAAATAAGATTATATAATAAAAAACTATTATTAATATAAAAATAAAAATCTTAAAATATAACTTATAATTTAGATAAATTATAAAAAATTAATAAATATATTTCTTATAATATATTTTATTCTAAGATTATAAGAATAATTATTTATATAAAATAAGATTAATCTGCTTAAAAAGATTAATATTTTAATTAATATAAATATAAAAATAAATATAATATTTATAATATTAATCAAGATTATAGAATAATTAATAATATTTATAAAGAGCTTTCTAAAATTATTAAATAATAATAATATTTAGTTAAAAATAATTATAATACTTAAAATAAATTTGATAAATATAGAAAATAATTATAAGATTTATAAAAAAACTATTATTATAAGATCTGTTATAAAAAGATTTTTATTAACTATATTATAAATTTAAACAGAGATCTTTATTATAAGATTTAATTAATATTATTTAAGATTTTAAAACAAATAATAAATTAAAATATAATATATTATTATAATAAGATTTCTTGTAAAAAAGTCAGAGATTAAATAATTATAAATTATAATAATTAGATTTATTTATAAATAAATAAATTTAGAAGTACTTTTAGAGTAATTTTATAAATTTAAGATAATATTTATAAAAAATAAAAATAATAAATTATTTATTTTTATAATTAAATATTAATCTTGAGATTAATTAAAAAAAATTATAAATTAAAAATATAATTAATTTATAAAATATTATCTGCAGAGTAGAAAATATTCTAAAGATATTTATAAAAATATCTTATATATAAATAAATCTAATACTTAAAATTATCTATTAAAATATTAATTTTTTTTATAAAAAAAAAGAATAGAAGTTTACAAGTATATATTAATTATTATAAATTAAATAAATAAATTATTAAAAATAAATATTTATTATTATAAATTAATAGCTATATTAATTAGTTTATAAAAATATTATAATTTATATAATTCAATCTTTATAAAATCTATTATAAAATAAAAATTATAGTAAATTATAAATAAAAAATAATTTTTTAAATAAAATATAATTTATTTAGGTATTTAATTATATTATTTAAATTAATTAATATATTTATAGAATTTTTAGACTTTATAAATTTTTTATTTATAAAATATTTAAATAATTTTATAATTATTTATTTTAATAATATTATAATATACTTGCAAGATTTAGAGATATATAAAAAATAAATTTATAAAATTATATAAATCTTAATCAAGATAGATTTATAGATAAAACTAAGTAAATATTATTTTATATAAATAGAGATTAATTTTCTTAATTTTATTATTAACCGCGAAGATATATAAATAAAATTAAAATAAATTATAACAATTTATAAATAATTAAAGTTATAAAATATAAAAAATATATTATAATTTATAAGATTTATAAATCTTTAATATTAGTATTTTATTTAAAAATATTTATAAATAATAATTTTATTTATAAATCTTACTAAGGAATTTTATTAAAAAAGATTTAATATAGAATTTTTATAGCTAATACTTATAAGAACTTTAAATAATTAAAAGTAATATTTATAAAAAATATTATAATTATTTATTTTAAGAAAAAAGAATAAATATATATTAAAATAGATATATTTAATTTTATAATTAGTAATATATTATTACAAAGAAATATAGATAGCTAGTAAATTTTAATTATATTTTATTTATAAAAAATAATTATAACAGAAAGAAATTATAAAATTTATAATTAAAAATTATTTATAATAATAAAGTTATTCAGAGAATAATATTATTAATTAAAAAAAATAGATTTTATAATTAAGATATTTATTAATTATAAAAGTTTTAAATACTTTATAATAAATCCAGAGCTATTATAAAGATAAATATAGAAAATATAATATTTTATAATATTTTAATTTTATTTTATTTATTATTCAGATATACAAAATTCTACAGATATATTTTTATAATATTTAGATTATAAAAAGAAATAATTAAAAATTATAAGAAATTAGATAAATTAATTTTATAATAATTATTTAATCTATTTAGACTATAAAAGCTAAAAAATATAAAGATAAAAATTTTATTTATAAATATTAAGTAGATTTCTATTTAAATATATATTTTAAATAGATAAAAAATTATAAAAAAAATAATAATAAATAATATTATTATTATTAAACGATTATATTATAAGCATTCTCCCGCGAAGCTGTTAGCCGCAATATTTATAATATTAATAAAAAATTAATAAATATAAAAAATCTATAAAAAATTAAAAAGCTATAAAAAATAAATAAATAAGATTTTATAATAAAAGAATTATAAAAGCTTTTTATAAAAAGCAGAATAATTATATATCTTAAATAAATATATTTTTAAGTTTTAAATATTTATAAAACTATATAATAACTCTGTTATAGATTATTTTATAAATAAAAAAATATTAATATTAATATTACAATAATTCTAATAATTAGAAATAAATAATTTTATAAATAAATGTTATTTAATTTATAGAATATATTAAAGGTCATAAAATAATTTATAAAAAATAATAAAAATTATTAGAATCTTTATTTATATTTATAAAATTCTAAGAAAAAATAATAATAATTTTTATTATTAATCTATTCACGAGTGCTAATATTATTAAGAATTTATAAAAGATTTTTAATAATATTTTAATAATAATAAATTAATATAATAAGATAATTTATTTTATTTTTCAATAAAAAAATCTTAATAAAAAGATTTTATATAACTTTTTATTAAAAGAATCTTCTATTTATATAATATACCCGCAAAGATTGTTATAAATTATTATAATATTTTTATCAAGAATTTCTGATTTAATTTTATTTATATATTTATAATAAAAAAAAGCTAAGTATAGCTTATTATATATAAATTAGTAATTAAATTAAAAAATTAAATAATATTGTTAAATAATATTTATAAAACTATATTAATTTTAAATACAATAATTAAATAAATTTATTATCTATTATAAAATTTATATATAATAATATCTTACAAGTCTTATATAAAGAAATTATTCTTTTATATTATTATAATAAAATATTTATAAATAATTAAAATAAATCTTTATAATAAAAAAAAGCAGAGACTAAAATCTTTAAATAAATTTAATATATTTAGAAAGTTTATATTAGAAAAAAGAATCTAATTTCTGCTTATAAAAAATAGAAATAATTTTATAATTATAAAAAATAAATAAAAAGCTTTATATCAGAGAAGATAATTTAACTATTTATAAACTATTTTTTATAAAAATAAACTAATAAAAAACTAGATTTATAAAATAAAGAATTTTATTATATTATTAAATAAATAAACTTATAAGTCTATAGACAAAAATGAATTATAAAATTATAAATATATAATATATTTTATATATTATTATTTTATAAATATTATAAAATAAATAGAATAAGTTTATAAATATATTTGTTTATAAAAGAAAATAATTATAAATATTATTTAAAGACTCTATTAATCTTATAAAGTTAAAATAGATTTTTAAAACTTTTAATTAAATAAAAAAACTATTTTAATAAAAATAATATCTAAAAATTAGTTATAAATCTATATTATTTATAGCTTTATAAAAAATTTATTTATAAATATAATTTTTATTTTAAAAATAAAAAAAAGAATTATAAAATAATATAAAAGATTATCTATAAGAATCTTTATTTAATTATAATTTCAAATATAAGATATAATAAATACTTGTAGAAATAAAGATAAATAAATAAATTATTTAATTTATAAAAAATAAATCTTATATTTAGTTTAAATATAATTATTATTAATATATATTATAAATATTCTTAAGTCTGAGACATTATAATATATGTTATATATTTAATTAAAAGAAAACGCTAATTAGCTCTAATTATAAAAAGAAATCTTATAAAGCTAAGTCTAGATTTTTAGCTAATAATAATTATTAAAATTAATAAAAAAATAAATTTTATTATTAAAAATATAACTTAATTT
The DNA here is from genome assembly GCF_003184545.1 of Aspergillus heteromorphus CBS 117.55. Lineage (NCBI taxonomy): Eukaryota > Fungi > Ascomycota > Eurotiomycetes > Eurotiales > Aspergillaceae > Aspergillus > Aspergillus heteromorphus. Next base: position 103,496 of record NW_020290443.1, read on the forward strand.
TCTTTTCATTATATAGAGATTATAATTCTATTTAGAAAAAAAAATCTAATAAAATTATTAATATATTTATAAAAATATTGATAAATTAATTTATTATAAATAAATTTATAAATTAAATTAAAACTTAGTTAATAATTCTAATATTTTATAAAATAGATTAATTTTAAATAGATCTAAATATATTTTTATAAAAAAAGATTAATTTATTTATCTACTATCCATAAATTATAGAAATAATAAAAATATTATTTAAAATAATAATATTATTATAATAATAAATTAAAAAAATTTTAAAAAATAACATTATAAAAACTCTGACTATTATAGAGACTTCAGTTATTAAAATTATAAATTATATATAAATTAGCTTTTTATATTTTATAAAGAAAACAGATATCTATTATAAGAAAAAAAGAAAAAAAGATTATAAAAATAATAATAGCAGTATTAACAGTAATAATAATAAAAATAATAAAAATAATAATAGCAGCAGTAACAGTAATAATAATAATAATAATAATAATAATAATAATAATAATAATAATAATAATAATAATAATATTTTTTTTATAGAAAAAAAAAAAAAAAAAAAGATATATAATATAAAAAAAAAATTAAGATAATTAATTATAATTCTTAGATTAGATTATATATTTTAGACTTATAAAATGATATGATGCAACTAGGTTTACAGATGGAAGGTTGTTCTATCTCTGACTTACTAAGAATAGAATATAGTTATTCTATCTCCGGCTAAGTAAGCGTATAAACTGATAAATTCTTAAAAGAAATCTATTAGTAGATATTAGATAGAAATCTCTAAATACTTAGAATATTAATATTATAATATTAAAAAATATTTATTCTATTTATTACTAGTATTATATATCTATATTTTATATTATATATAAATAAATTATCTAAAAGTCTTTATATCTCTAAGAATTTATTTTATTAATTATAAGCCCGGCTTTGCTAATTAAAATTTATTAAATTTTTTTAAATTCTATATTTTAAAAGATCTATATCAGCTTAATATTTTATATAGAGTATTTAATTTTTTTTATCTATATATTTAATTTTTAATTTATTTCTGTAAATATTATTAGTTAGTATATTCTTAATAATTAATCTTAAATTATTAAAATATTCTAGCTATAGAGCCAAAGCTAACAATAAGAAGATTAATTCTAAATTTTAATATTAAAATAAAGAAGTTTAAAATTAATAAATTAACTAAGAAAAATACTTAATACTAATTTTATATAATAAAATAATAATTATATTTATAATTTATCTAATAAATAATTATATTTTATAATAAGATTTTTAGAGTAACTCTGAATAAGCTTATTATATTAAATATTAAATAATAAAAAATTAATATAAAAATCAGAATAATAATTTAAATAGAACTTAATAAAAATATAATCTTAGCTATTAAGAAATTTAAGTATATTAAAAAGATATAGTAATATTTATAGAAAATCTATATAAGATTTTTTAAGATTTTAAAAATATAGTAACTACTAAAATTAGTTAATTAAAATTTTTTTTTAATTATACTAGAAAGAAGATATTTCTTCAAGTTAAGAAATTATATTAATAATTAATTAATATCTGTAAAGAAAAATAATTAAATCTTAATAATCTTTTTATTATATAATATCTTAATAATTTATTAAATAAATATATTAACTTTAGAGATATAATAATTAATTTAAATATTCTTCTAATTTCTGATTATTTTATAAATTATATAATAATTATAATAATATAATAAAGAATATCAGTAAAAATAAGAAATTTAGAATATCTAATTTTAAAAAGAAAAGTATAATTTACTTTAATTATAAAAAAAAAGATTATATAGTAAAGATTTACTATTAAAAAAAGAAAGATTAATATTCTAATAACTTAGAAGATAAAATTAAAAAGAAAAAGAAATATTCTAATAAAAAACAATCTATTAAATATAAGAAATAATCTATTAATTATTAATCTGAAGAAGAATTAAATTAGAATTATAATAATAAAAATATTTATAAAGTAATTACTTAATTCTCTAGAATAATATATTATTATATAAAAAAGATTAATATCTTTTTTAAAAATTATAATATTAAAATAAGATTGGCAGAGAATATTAATATAAAATTAAATAATTCTAATTAATCTAATTATTAATATTGTAATAATAAAGTAATTTATTATATAATAGAGTAAAGAGAAATATTTATTTTTTTAGATTTTATATAAAGAGAAACATTTTTAATAATTAATAATAATAAATTATTAATTAAAGACTATAAAGTAATTAAATTTAAGATTCTAAATAGTTTTATAATAAGATTAAAGAGTATTATATATATTTTAGATTTAATAAATAATCTTCTCTCTCTAAAAGTATCTTATATTAATAAATATAAATTATAAAATATTAAGTATAGTTATTAGATTCTAAAAAATAATAAAATAATTATAAAAAATAAGAGATTAAATAGAATAATATATCTTAATATAATAAGATATTTAATAGTCTTAATCTCTAATTTATAAAAGATTAAGTATTATATATATTCAGTTAATTTTTAAAGATATAGTTAAAATAAAGAAGTAGAACTTAATATATTATAATTTTAAATATTTTAAAAAATATTATTTTAATAAATATATAATCTATTTAAATATAGAGAATCTATAGCTTAAAAAAAAATTAATTATTTAAAAATAAATATAAAGTCTATATTTATATAAAATAAATTAAAGAATAAAGCTATATTTCTATTTTATATATTATTTAATCTTTTAAGTATATTTATATAAACTTCTGAGGCCTGAATTATAAAAAAATAGAAAAAAAATATTATTTTTTTTATTAATAATTATAGCTATTTTTTATAAATATATATTATAAAATCCTAAAAAAGTAAAGATATTCAGAAATATTTAAATATATAGCTTTAATATATAGAATATTAAGTAGAAAAGATATTTATAATAATTTAAATTAATAATATAAAGAAGTTTATTATCTTGATTTTCTAAAATTAATTTAAAGATATTAAGTTTAAATTTATTAAATTAAAGATATTAGTCTAAAATAGTATAGCTATATAATTTTATTAGATTTTTTTAAAAATTATATATACTCTACTAATTAAATAAAAAATTAGCTAAGTATATTAAAAATAAGTTATAAATATAACTAATTATCTAAGAAATTATATAATAATTATAAAAAATTTAAAGAAGATTTATAAAAAATTAAAGATTTTATTTAAACTTTAGTTTAATTATTTATTTAATATTAAATATCTGCGGACTTAAGAATACAGAGTATTATATTATTATAAAAATATAAATAAACTAGAAAGCTATATATTAAAAAGAATATTTTTAAAATATAAAAAAAATAATAAGCAGTATATTATTATATTAAAAAATAATAATATAATAAGATTTATTATAAATTTTAAATATTATAAAAAAGAGTTAAAATACTGCTCAGATACTAATTAGATATTTTATAATTCATTTAAAAAATAATAATTATTTTATATTATATTAAATAATCTTATTTCTCTGAGCAGCTCTTAATTTATAAATTTAAATTTAAAATTTATTATAAAATTCTAATTAATAATTACAGGCTTAATCGCGAGTTTATTAAAAAAAGAAATTAAATTAATAATTAAATTATTTAATTTTATACTCTTAAAATAATCAGCTGTTATAATTAATAAGAATAATTTTATTATTAATAATATAATTAATAAGAACAGTCCTACTGCTTTAAATAATAATATTAAAAATAAAAAAAAATTATAATTTTTAAAGATAAATCTTCTGAAAAAACAATAATCAAAGATTAAATTATATTAATCTAAATATAGCAGATATTTATAATAGCTATTTATAAGATTTTTAAAGAATTAATAATTTAAAGAAGTAGATAAAAACTTGAGAAAAGATATTAAATATTTTATTATAAAAAAAATATAGATAATTATTTAATATAATATATTAAAATTCTTTTTATTCTTATTTTTAAACTTTAAAAAAAGATTATAAATATAAAATAATTAGAAAAGCTCTTATAAAATTAGATATTTAAATATCTAGATTATATAATAAAATAATTAATAACTAGATCTATAGATCTAAATAGATTAAAATTATATAAAAAAAGTTTATTATAGTAATTAGCTTCAGAACTTAAAGAATTATCTTAAAAAAAAATTAAAAAAATTATCTTTTTTATATATTAGATTTTTAATATTAAGACTAATATTAACAGAAATATTAATTAGTTTAAAATAAGATTAATAATTAGAAAAAATAAGTAATTAAAAAATAATTTTAATAAAATATTTATTCTAATATTTTATCTAAATAGTCTTGGAATTATTATAATAATATTAATAAAGTTAAGATATAAAACATATTTTTTAAATATATTAAATATCTTTGTTAATTCAGAGCTAGATAAGTCTAATTATATAAATATACAAAGGATGCAAGGGAGTAGAAGATTGATAAATTTAACTAGCTAGAGGCGGCTGTCTACTTAAGATATTAACAGAATATTAAATTATATAATTAATAATATAATATTATATAATATAGTTTAATATCTCTTTAACTTAAAATTCTGTAGACAGTATTCAAAAATAAAATTATTTTTAATATTTTTTTTTTATATAAATTCTTCTCTCAGTATTTTTATAAAATAAATAAATATTATAAATATAAATAATTTAATTAATTTATCTACTGTCTATTCTTTAATTAAAATATAAATAAAATTAATATTATTAGCAGTAATAATCTGTCTAATAAAATAATATTTAATCTGAATAAACTTAGTATAAATATAATATTTTAAATTATATAATAATATAATAATACTCTGATTATTAATCTAAATAATAGCTAAATAAAATATTATAATTTATATTATATTATTTTATTAAAAATAAAGTTTATTAAATAATAATTAAAATTAAAGTATTTTCTAAATAGCCAGTGTCTAAAAAATATACTTAATCTTAGTAAAAGAAATATAATAATAAATTATTTCTTAAAATATTATAAGATAAATCTCTTAGTAAGAATAAAAATATAATTACTTATTAAAATTAATTTATTAATATAAAAGTCTATTTAATTAATATTATAATATATAAAAAGATTAGAATTATTAAATATAAAGAAAATAGTAAGATCTAATAATCTTTTTAAATAATAATAGATTTAAATAACAGCAGTAAAATAAATCTTAAAAAAATTAATAATATAATAAGTAACTCTATCTACTATATAAATTATATTAGAATATATTTTAATAATTAATTAACTTAAGTATTTAAATTATTTTTAATATATTTTAATTTTATTAATTATAGCAAGATCTTCAGGAGTTTTAATAATTAGAATAATCTTAAGATTATATAGAGTCAGAGAAGACTTATAATTCTTAAAATTAAATTATTTTAAAATATTAAGAATATAATGCTTTTATAAGATTATAATATTTGTAATATAATAAATAAAATCTATATTAAGAAATTATTCTATATAGCTATTATTAATATATTTAAATATTTTATTAATTATATCTTTAATATTTTTAATATAAGTAAGATTAAATAATAATAGCAAGATATTATTAATATAAATAAAAATATAAATATTACCGCGAATAAGTATAATATAATCTATATAAACTTTTATAAGATAAAGAAATTATAAAATAATATATATTATTTTCTAAATAACTGCTTTAAGCTGTAGATAGTTTTAAGAAATAATTTATAATAATTTAATTTCTTAAAATTCTTTAAGAATTAAATATAAAGTAGCTTATATAATTTAATATTTAAAAAAATAATTATAATATTAATATTATATAAATATTATTTAAATTTTATAATTAATATAATAAATATCTTTAGATTTATTAATTTTATAACAGCTATATAGATTTTATATATCTTAAAGTTTTTATCTAATTATTATTTATAATTTTTAATTATAAAATATATTATATAAATATTATCAGACTTAATCTATTAAATCTAATATATTAATAAAAATCTTATTCTTTTCTCTCTGTAAATAATATAGAAGATTTCTAAATAAAAATATTATTTAATTTTATAATAGATTATATTATATTATTTTATTAATTCTTTATATAATATAATATTTAATTATAAAAACAGAATATATTTTTTATTAGATAGTTTTAATAAGATAATATTATTATATAATATTTTATTTAAAGTATTAATATTAGTACAATTAATTATTAAGTTAAATAAGATATCTATAATATATAGTTATTTTAGAGAATTAATAAGATTAATATCTTTATATAAATTAGAATTTATTTATAAAATTATAATATATAATTATATATATTCTAAAAATTTTAAACTTAGTTTTTTAATTCTTATAGATTATTAAAAGAATTAATTTAAGATCTTGACTTAAGTACTAGATTATTTTATATAATAAAATAAAAAAATATCTAATAAGTTAATTTTATTATTATTAATAATTAGTAATCTTTTAATTATTAATATTAATATTAAAAAAAATAATTTAGATTAAGATTTTAGTATATGATTTATTACTAAATTAATTATATATATATTAATAAAAAAATCTAAAGTTATAATTAAAAATAATATATTAATTATTTTATATTCTCTAAGTTATAAAAAATTATTAATAATTAATTAATTAAGTCTAATCTATAATTTTATAATCTAGAATTAGATAGAAAAATTAGCAGCAGTAGATTTATAAAAATTAATAAATTTAGATTAATTATCTTATATAAATAGAAACTTAGATAAAGTATATTAATATTTTTTAATACTTTGATTATTAACAGAAAAATTAATTAAAGTATTATTTAATTTATATTTAACATTTAATAATAGCAGTATAAAAACAGGTTTTTTATAAAAAATAATATCTTTAATTATAATAATCTTTTTTAATTTTAAATTATAAATCTTATATAGATTCTTACTATAGCTAATAAATTAATTTTTGTTTATTTTAAAGTCTAGTTTACCACAGATCTTCTTTAATATAAGATATTAATATTAATAATTAAAAGCTCTCTAATAGAAAATATTAGATTAAATGTTATATAAAGTCTTATAAGATATTATATTAATAATATTATAAATAAATCTATTTTTAATATATTTAATTATCTGTATAATATAATTCTATAAAAATCTAGAAAATTAATTCTTTATTATTATAAAAATAATTAACTTTATTAAATAACAATTCTTAATTTTAGTTATTTTATTAAGAATAAATTAATAATATAAAACAGAATTTTAAATAATATTTTTAAATTTATAATAATTCTTTACGAAGCTATACTCTGATATATTATTTATATAAAAATATTTAATTAATATTTAAAATTAAATAGATAAATAATTTTATAATAAAATAAACTTCTTAAGTATATTTATATAATTTTTTATTATAAAGACTTAGTAGTATTAAGTAGTATAATTAATAAAAATAATAAAATAGAAAATATTAGTAAAGTCTCCGATAAAAATTAGTCTATAAATATTTATATAAATAAGATCTTTTAATTTAAACTTAATATGTTATACTTTTTTATTAATAAATAAAATATAATCTTTATTTTTAAAATATAATCTATATAATTTCTAGAATATTCTCTTCAGTATTTATATATTAATTATATACTTTATTAAATTATCAAGCTTATATTTAAAGATATAGATAATCTGATAATAAACTAAATAAATTAAGATTAATTTCAAATCTAAAAGAATTATAGCAATAATAATAAAAAATAAAGATTTAATAAAATTATTTTTTTAATATCTATATAAGATAATTAATATATTTAAAAATATTTAATTAATCAGAACTTATATTATTAATAATAAAAAAATAATAATAATTAATTAAAGTATATTTATAATTCTTATATTTATTAATAATATTAATAAATATTATTAAGCTATTTAACTTAAACTTTATTTTAAGATTCTCTTTAATAAGTTAATAGATTAAAAAAAGATTATAAGCTAAGATTAAAATATATTAAATATTAATAAATCTTAAAGAATTAAGCTAAATTAATTAATTAATTTAAATAAAAAAATTAAATATAATATTATTATATCTCTAAATTTAGAATATCAAGTTTATGACTGTATAAATTAGTATAATATATATATAATAATTAATAAAACTTACTTTTAAAAATATTATATAATATAATAATTCTAAATTAATTATTTAGAGATTTAGATTCTTTATAAACTCTTTAAACTGCTTTATAATATTATAAAAAAAATCTATTTTATTAATAATAATATTAACAGTGATAGATAATTCTTTAGAAATATTAATATTATTATCTATATTATTAAAGATCTTAATAATATTAATATTAAGATTATTATAATCTATATTTAAAATATTTATTAAAATTAATTTAATAAGAATATTAGTAGCTAATTCTAGAATATTATTATTAATTATATTAACTAAAAAATTTATATATTCTCTGCTATATTTATAAGTTTTATTATAATTTTATTTATTATTTTTAATTTTAATTTTATTTTTATTATCTGTTTTATAATAACAGTCGCTTGAGAAATAATTATTATAAAATTAATAATAATTATATTATATAAAATTTTAATTTATAGAATTAGATATTTAAAAAATCTTAATTAATTAAGAATTAAAATTATTATAATTTTTATTATAATCTCTGTTATAGTTATAACTCTATTTCTGATTATATAATATAATAATTATATTATTAATAAAATAGATTAATAATATCTTCTAATTATATTTGAAAATAGTAAATTCTTAATAAATATTATATAAATTAGACTTTAAAAATTATTATAATTAATTAAAATTAAAAATTATTATTTTATAGAATTATTCTGTAAAATAATCTAAAAATATATAAATTTAATTTAATCAGATAATTTAATTATCTTATACAGACTATTAATTATTTTAGTCTATTTTTTTAAAAAAATAGAAAAATTAATATTAATAAAGTACTTTATATTAATTATTTTTTAAAATTTAAAAAATATATTAATATTTTCTAGTATTTTATAAATCTTCTTAATCTTATTATATATATCAGCAGTAATTCTTATCTTTAAGATATAAAAAAAATTTTAGAATTAATAAATTATTAAAATATATTTATTAAAAAAGAATTAATTTAATTTTATTTATTTAAATTTTTTATATAATTACTCTTAAGCTTCTTATTATATTTTATATATATTTTAGTTTTATTATAAATCTATATTAGTATAACAGTAGCTTTAGTATTATTATTTAAATTTATAAAATATTTATATATAGAAATAATTATAATAATATAATATTAAGATTTTTTAGAATAAGATTTACTCTTGAATATTCTGATAATATTAATTCTTAATTTCTAGTATTTATATTAATAATTCTTTTTATTTAAAAAAATTCTGATTATAATATAACTTAGAAAAAATCTTAATTATTTTAAGATTAAACTTAGTAAAGTTCTTATTAGATATATTAAAAAAAGTTTCTAAAAATTAATAATTACTTAGAGATTATATAATAAAATAAAGATAATTAAAAAAATACTTACTAAAAAAATAAGAATATATTATTAAAATAGATTATTTTAAATTAATAAAATAAAATAAATTAATAATAAAATTATAATATTAAAAAAAGATAGCAATCAAGTATTATAAAATATATTTAATAAAAGATATATCTAAGCGGCTATAATTATAAAAAGAAAGCTTAAAAAAACTAAAAATATTAAAAATAATAATAAAATTAATCAGATATTAAATTAGAATAGAGTATTTAATAAAATCTAATAAAATTAAATCTAATATTAAGCAGAAAGACTTATAATCTATATAAAAAATATAAAAAAATAGAAGATTAATAGATTTAACTAGCTAAAAGCAGCTGTCTATTTAAGATACTAGCAGAGTGTTGAGTCATGTGACTGATGATATGATATCACACAATATGGTCCAACAATAAAAACATTTTAAGAGTTTTAAAAATTTAATTATAAAATAATTAAAGATATAGTACTAAAGCTGAGAAAATCTCTATATAAATTTAGATAATTAATTAATCTTTGAAATTAGAAAATAATTAATTTTTTTAAAAAGATTAGATTTAAATTAATTATTATTAATCTGAATATCTTTATTAATATATAAAAAATAATTATTATTTTATATATTAATAATATTTTTATCTTTAATTATAAAGAAGCAGAAATCTATAGTATTAAAAAAAATTAAAAAAATTTTATTTAATAATTAATTCTGACTTAATTTAAAAGCTTCTAGATATTAGATTTATTTTAAAAAGAATTTATTAGTTAAGATAAATTAGAAAGTTTATATTAAATAGATTTTTAATAAATTTAGAATAATAGATTATAAGTCTATCAGTATATTAATAAAATTAAATATCTAATTTAATATTAATAGTTTATAGCTAGATAAAAAAAACTATAAAATATTTAGAATAATAATTAAAAAGTTGATATTTTTAATATATAAAATATAATTAGATATTATATTTTTAATTAATTAATTATCTTAATATTTAATTAATTTAAGCTAGATTTATTTATTTGCTGTAAATATATTTTAAAATATCTTAAGAATATAAAGAGTTATTAAATAATATTTTTTATTAAGAAAAATAAGAAAAAAATCTTTATTATATATATTAATTTAATATTTATTAATATAAGATTAAAAAGATTAATTACTAAATATATAATAATAATTAATAACTTATTTATTTATTAAATTAATAAAAAAATAAGTTATTATTACTTAGAGCTCTATTAAAATAGAGTACATTATTATTACTAAGATAATTAAGTAAGTAGTCTAGTACAGATATTTCTTATATATAATTAAAAAGAATATTATATATTAAGATATTTTTATTATATTATATAAAAATAATCAGAGAGCTATTAAGACTATAAACTATTTAATAAATTATTAATAAATAAAATATATCTCTATCTAATATTATATTATTTATAATTATATTATAAATAAAGAGATTTAGATTATCTATCTGTCTATAAAAAATATAATAATAAATAGATTAATTAATATAATTATATAAGTTAGCTAGATATATCTTATTAAAAATTTAGAATTTAACTAAATAAGTAGAAAAATTAGCTCTAATATATTAATATATTTAAATTCTTTTAAATATTTAATATATCTTTAATTTATATTTATTTTAATTATTTTAATTTGAAAGATTAATTATATTTTAAATAAAAAAAATAATATAATATAATTAGATTTATAAATAAAAGATTATTTTATCTCTGACTTATTAAAAATAAAATATAGTTATTTTATCTTCGACTGAGTAAATATATAAACTAATAAATTCTTAAAAAGAATCTGTTTATAAATACTAAATAGAAATCTCTAAGTATTTAGAATATTAATATTATAATACTAAGAAGTACTTGAACTATCTATTACTAGTGTCCTGTACCCGCGCCTTAGGCCGTGTACAAGTAAAGCGTCCGGAAGCCCCTACACCCCTGAGAATCCACTTCATAAAATAATAAATATCTACAGATTAATAAGATTATAAAGTACTATATCTTATAATCTAATATAGGTATTTTAGATCTGCAAGAGTATAAATAATTATAAAAATATAAAAAAACTATAAGAGTATAAAATAATTATAAAAATATAAAGTAATTATAAAAATATAAAACAGTCATAAGAGTATAAAATATCTATAAGAATATAAAATAGCTGTAAAATAATAATAGATTATAAGAGCTTTTTTTAATAAGCACTTATTTATAATAATAATAATTATTAAAAAAGAGAATTATAGAGATTAGAAAAAGCAAAAATCAGAGAATAAAAAAAATTAAAAACAAAAATTAAAAACAAATATTATTTATAGAGCTCTGAGTTCTAAGTCTTGAGCTTTAATTTATATCTAAATTAAGAATATTATACTATATTTACTATTTAATTATAATTATAAAAATACTTATTATATTTATTACTTATAATATTTACTATTTAATTATAACTGTAGAAATTTAAAATATAATAAATAATAATATAATTATAATTATATAAAATAGCCGCGGCAGGCTTATATAAAATAAATATTATAAAAAAGAATTATATTTTTTAATTAATTTTTTTATAAAGAAAGCTTTATAGCAGAAGTTTTAATAATATTTAATTTTTTAAAAATAATAATCTTAAAGATTAGAATTCTAGAAAGAAAAATAATTATAAAAATAATAATTCTTATAATTTTTATAATATATTATATTATAAGAAATATTTATATTATAAAGATAATTTCTTGCAAGATAATTATACTAGTATAATATATAATTTATAAAATTTTTATAAATATATTCATTTACAAGAAAAGCTAAATAAAAGATTAATAATAATATTTTAAATAATATAAATACTATCTTGACTTTGCAATAGATATACTTTCTTTATACTATCTCAACACACACCCTTATAAATTCTCTTTATTTTTAAGATAGTATTTTAATTATTTTTTAATATAATATATTTCTATTTTAAGCCTCTTTTCAGATCTTTATATTTTTATACAATATTTATTATAATTTATCTATAATCTTTATTAAGAAAGATAGAAAAACAGCTATATTTATTAATTTATTTAATTAAAAAAAACTAAGGTATACAGCTCTAAAAATAATTATTCTTATTTATAAATATATTCTGTTTATATTATAATAAAATATTTATTTATTTATTCTTGTTCTTACTTCTCTAAATCTGCTTAAAATTAAATTAGTTTAAAAATCAAGATTATTATATATAATATCTGATTAATTTTATTAAAAAAAGAAATATTCTAGATTTTTATATTTCATTATTATCTAAAATCTTTATATAAATTATAATTTAATATTCTATTATTTAAAACTTTATATATTAATAAAAAATCTTTTATTATAAATTAGATAATTATATTTTATCAATATATTTTATTTTAAAAAGTATATATAAAATTATAATATATTATTATTATTATTTTATAAATAAACATCTTCTACATTATAGTCAGATAAATCTGTTTTTATAATTGTTATATATTTAGAATAAAATAAAATTAGAATTAGATTAAAAAGAATAAATTCTTAAATTTATTAAAAATTATTTAATAATTTAATATCTATCTAAAGATAATATCTTTTTATATTAATTAATTTAAATATTATATTTTCTTTTAGAAATTTTGAATAAATTAACTATATAAATTAATAAAATCTAAAAATATTTATATATTTTTTCTAATTATTAAGAATGTATATTCTTAAATAGTCTAAAACTGTACTGAATTTATTTAAATCTTTTTTTCATTTATATAATAAATTTAAGATATTTATTCTTTTTTTAAATTTATATTTTTAATATGTAGATATAGTTTTATTTTATTTAATTTATCAAAACCTTCTTATATACATTCTTAATATTCTTTTCAAGAGCTGCTTAAGTAAATAAAAATATTATTTATATAAATTAAACAGAATTTATTAAAATATTCTTTTAAAATCTAGTTAATAAACTTCAGAAAGATATTTAAGATATTAATAAATTTAAAAAGAAATTATTAATTATTTATACAATCTATATCTTATATAAAAAACTATTAGTTATTCTTAGCTTTTAGTAGTATATATATAATAAAAGACAGAGAAAATATCAAGCCTAATAGATTATTTAATTTATTTAATCTAATTAAGTATTTTATAAATTAGAGATAAACAATATTAATTCCTTTTAATAATAATATTTGATATATGATAATCTTTCTAGCAATAGAATTCTTTTTTTTAATTTTTATATAAAAAAATAGATATTATAATAAATAAATAATTGATTGTAATAAAATTTCCATCTAATAATTTTATTGAAACTTTTCTAATATTAATAATTTATTATGAAATATATTATATATAAAAGCTTTTATAATATTTAAAAATCTTATTTATTTTTCTGGATTAATTTAATTTTATAATTCCTATTCTTATTATAGTAAGATAATGTTACAAAATATATCCCAGAGCTATCTGACTTAGCTAGTCTATCTTATTAAACTAATAATCTGCTGAGTTATATATATATATAAAATTATTAGATCTTTAAAAATTCTCTTTTAAATATTAGTCATTTCTTTTTACATATACAGGCTTAATTCTTTATAGATTATAAATTCTGCTTCTAATATTAGAAATAACTTCTAAAAAAAAGAAGTATTATAGTTCAGTGATCAGCTGTATATAGATTAAAATATATTAATTAAAATATTAATAATTTATAAGAAAATATTACAGATTAGTAACTACCTGTGTATAAAAAGATAATAAAAGATTTAATATAAATATAATATTTTATAAATTTAGTACACAGTTTAAAGAAAGTAGAATAATAAATAATAAAATAATAGAAATATAATAATAAAATAAATAAAAGTAATTTAATTAATAAATTAATAAAGTATAGAAAATTAAAAATATTTAAATAATAAAAAGATTTATTATCTTAACAGAAAATATTCTTAGAGTTTTTATAAATAATTTTTTAATTATATAATTAAAGCTTTTCTATCCAGAAATTAAGACTACTAATAAAAATAATAAATAAGATTTTCTTAATTTTAAGATATATTTGTATTAATAATTTATAATAAATATAGATATATATTTTAATAATACTATTAAAGTAATATATATATTTATATATTTAAAAGATAATATAATAAAAAACTCTTATTCTAATATTAGAGTCTAGATAGTAAGATTATTTATATAAATATTATTATAAAATTAAATAAAGTCTATAAAATTAAAAATTAGAAAATAAAAGTATTAAGCAAGCTGTATTTATATTATTAAGATAATTAAAATTTTAATAAGTTTCTAGAGAATTTTAATATTATATTTCTATAAATTAATAGTAATAATAATCTAAAGATTACTATATTGAAAATATTCTTAATTAAACTCTTTAATAAATAACTACTAGTTTATAAAATAGCTTTACCTATAAAGATACTATAATTATAATATAAAGAACATTATAAAGAAAGGATTTTGAAGATAAAACTATTTATAATCTATATTAATATTTAATTTATTTAATATTTTAAACTAAAAATATATTATTATAGCTGTTAATTATTAAAAATTAGCTTTATTTAAAAAGATATATAAATAAAATCTTTCTTAGGTAAGGTAAGTAAGTTGAAAGTAATTATATAAAACTTTCAAGAAAAAAAGAAATAAATATTTATGTTTATTATAGAAAACAAGATATCTAATTCAAAAATATAATTAAATCTTTTTTATTCAATTATTTAATTATTTATATAAGCTACGCTAATAATTTAAAAAAAGAATTAAGCTAAGAAAATTTTAGATAATTATAAAAATTATTAAAAAGAAATAGTTTCTATATAAAATTATAAATAAAAATATTTAAGTAGAATAGTTAGTCTGAATTAGAAATATTTTTAAAAATAATATATAAATATTAGATTCGTATTTCTAAAGATTATTTGAAATTAAATAGCTAATATTTAAGTAATAATAAATATAAAATATTTAATTTATAAAATTATTAAATAAAGATCTATACAGAAGCAAGATCTAAAGCTAATTTTTATTAGATTTATTTTAATAATTAATATTAATAAAAAGAAATAATAAATTATCTTATCTTTTTATAACTAGATATTAGAATATATATTAAATCTAATATTTATATATATATAATAAATTATCTGCTTAAGTATAATATTATATTAAATCTATTTTAATTAAGAAAATATAATAAAGAAATTAAATTGAATCAGAATTATATCTATCTCTGAATACTTTAATTAAAATTAATAATAATAATAATAATATATTTTTTTCTGATTAAGATATTAGTCATTATATTTTGAATTTAGATTTTCAAAAAAAAGTTTTAAGAGTAGATATAAAAGTAATTATTATATTATTTTAAAATATTAAGAAGACTTTATATAAAAAGTTAAAATTAAATATAAAGAATATTCTTTTTTATATTATTAATAATTTTTGAAATTCTTTGAATTAAAAAATATTAAAGCTCTTCTTCTATTTTGCAGCTTAGAGATTAATTATATTATTAAATTAAAATAAAAAAATAATAAGACATTATAATCACTTATTCTATAAAATTTTATATCAGTGCTTGCAAGAATAATAAAATATTTTAATTATAAAAAATAGGATTATATACTAAAAAGCTATTATTTATAAAAAAATATAAGTTTTAAGAAATAATTTACTATTTAGATAAATTATGAAAAGTTTATAAATATATTTTTTATAATATATTCTATTTTAAAATTATAAGAATAATTACTTGTATAAGATAAGACTAATTTATTTAAAAAAATTAAAATCTTAATTAATATAGATATAAAAATAAATCTAATATCTATAATATTAATAATAATTATAAAAATAATTAATAATATATATAAAGATTTTTATAAGATTACTAAATAATAATAATATTCAATAAAAAAAAATTATAATATTTAAAATAAATCTTATAAATATAGAAAATAATTATAATATTTATAAAATAATTATTATTATAATATCTAATATAGAGAAAATTATATTAGATATATTATAAATTTGAATAAAGATTTTTATTATAGACTTTAATTAATATTTTTTAAGATTTTATAAAAAATAATAGGCTAAAATATATTATATTATTATAATAAAATTTCTTATAAAGAAATTAAAGACTAAATAATTATAATTTATAATAATTAGATTTATTTATAAAAAATAGATTTAGAAGTACTTTCAGAGTAGGTTTATAATTTTAAAATAATATTTCTAAAAAATAAAATAATAAATTATTTATGTTTATAATTAAATATTAATCTAAAGATTAATCTGAAAAAAGACTGTAAATTAAAAATAAAATTAATTTATAAAATATTATCCGTGAAGTAAAAAATATTTTTAAAAATATTTATAAGAATATCTTGCACACAGATAAATCCAATATTTAAAATTATTTATCAAAATATTAGTTCTTTTTATAAAAAGAATAAAGATTTATAAATATTTATTAATTATTACAAGCTAAATAAATAAATTTTTAAAAAGAAATATTATTATTATAAATTAAGAATTATATTAATTAATTTATAAAACTATTATAATTTATATAATTTAATCTTAATAAAATTTATTATAAAATAGAAATTACAGCAGACTATAAGTAAAAAACTGTTTTTTAAATAAAATATAATCTGTTTAAATATTTTATTGTGATATATAAGAGTGTGTGTTGAGATAGTATAAAGTATATCTATCGCGAAGTTAAGATAGTATCTGTATTACTTAAAGTTTTATTACTTATCTTTTATTAGTTTTTCTGGCGGATAAATATATGTATAAGAATTTTACAAATTATATATTATATTAATATAATTATTTTATAAGAAATTAGTTCTGCAGTATAAGTATTTCTTATAATAAAATATATTATATATATCATAAGAATTATTATTTTTATAATTATTTCTTTTCTTAGAATCTTAATCTCTAAGATTATTATTTATATATATTATAAATATTATAAGAATTATTATTTTTATAATTATGTTTTTTCTTAGAATCTTAATGTCCAAGATTATTAATTTCTTAGAAAGATTTATTTTATATCTTATAAGTAATATAAAACTAAATTAGTCTGTTTCTGTGATTATCTTTACTACTACTACTATTATTATTATTATCATTATTATCATTATTATTATTATTATTATTATTATTATTATTATTATTATTATTATTATTATTATTATTATATTATTATTATTATTATTATTATTATTATTATTATTATTATTATTATTATTATTATTATTATTATTATTATTTATTATTATTATTATTATTATTATTATTATTATTATTATTATTATTATTATTATTATTATTATTATTATTATTATTATTATTATTATTATTATTATTATTATTATTATTATTTTTATTATAATTATAATATTTTTTTTATAATAGATATCTATACTTTTTATAAAAATTAAAAAACTAATTTATATATAATTTATTATCTTATTAATTAAAATTCTTAGAATAATTTAATTTTTTATAATTTTATGTTTCTATATCTCTCTTATTATTTATTATTATAATAAAATTATTATTTTAAATAATATTTTTATTACTTTTATAACTTACAGATTATAGATAAATAGATTATTCTTTTTTTTAAAAAATATATTTAGATTTATTTAAGATTAATTTATTTTATAAAATATTAAGATTATAAATTAAACTTCAGCTTAATTTATAAATTTATTTATAATAAATTAATTTATTAATATCTCTGTAAATCTATTAATAATATTATTAGATTTTTTTAAATAAAATTATAGTCTCTATCTAATTAAAAAAGATTAAATTATATAATTAATAGTAAGATTTATATTTTTTATTAAATATAATAATTATTATTAATTAAAAATCCGG
Source organism: Aspergillus heteromorphus CBS 117.55 (assembly GCF_003184545.1). Taxonomy (NCBI): domain Eukaryota; kingdom Fungi; phylum Ascomycota; class Eurotiomycetes; order Eurotiales; family Aspergillaceae; genus Aspergillus; species Aspergillus heteromorphus. Next base: position 122,196 of record NW_020290443.1, read on the forward strand.
GCCCAGCTTTATAAATATTTTTTTATAACTAAAATTAATTAGCTTTCTTTTCTTAATTAAATATATAATATATATTATAGTCTCTTAGACTTAAGAATATTTATAATATATATTAATAATAATTATAAATAAAGATATAATAATTATATTTAGATTAATTATAAAATTTATTTTTTATAAATTAAATAATTTATTTATTTATTTTTATTTTTATAAGGACTTTCTATATTTTATATTTTAAATTATAATTAAATAAATTTTCTTATAAATAAACTTTTTTATTATTTTATTATTCTGTTTTTTTTTAAATAAGAATTATATTGATAAATAAAATTTTTATAGAGCTATAAATAATATTAATTTAAAATTAATTTTTAGATATTATTTTTATAAAAATAATTTTTTTATTTAATTAAAATCTTTAAAAATTTATTTTAACTCTGTAAGACTAATAAGAGTTTTAAATAATATTTATAATTCTTTTTTATAAAACAATATTTCTATAAATTTATTCTATTTATTTTACAATATTTATAAAATAATAATATATAAAATATATTATATATTTATAATTTTATAAATAATTTTAGTCTGTAGACTTAAAAGCTTCTTTATTTAATAATATAATAAAACTTTTTATTTTTTAAATCTAGCTTCTTATTAGTCTATCTTTATAAAAAGTATTTTATAAATAATTAAATTATTCTCTTTGATATACAGCTTTTTATTGTAAAGATTTATAAGATATTATTATATATAAGCTGTATAATAAATAATAAATCTATCTAAATATTTTATTTAAAATTAATATAAGTCTACAAATACTGCTTAAGAATATTATTTCATTTTTTAATTTAATTATTAATTTATAAATAATAAGTTATATTTAGCTCTTTTTTATTATAAATATATAAATAAAATTAAATTAAAAATTCTTTATAAAAGTATTATTATAATCTATAATAAAAATATTTATAAATATATTATATAAATAGAAAATCTTTTCAATCAAAACTTTTATAAAAGTCTTCCTATTAAGACCCTTTTATAAGAGAATAAAATAGATTATTTTATTATATTAATTTATTATTATTAGAATACTGTTAAAGATCTTTTGCAAGATTTAATAATATTAACATTTATAAATAAATTAATACTAAAGTTTATTATTATCTTTTTTTAAAATTTTATAAATATAAATAAAGATTCCAGTAGTTTTTATTATTTTTTATAAATTATTTTATTATTTTAATATATTTTATAGACTTAATAATATTTATTTATAAAATTATTTATTTTTAATTATCAGAATTATTATAATATTAATATTAGTATTTTTTTATTTATACAATAATTTATAATAAAATTATGATATAATTTTATAAATATCTAAAGCTTAAGAATATATTTATTTAAAATATATAATTATTTTATTTTTTTATAAAAGATTTTTATAATTTTTTTATTATAAAATCTTGTCTATTTTCTTTTTTTTTTAAATTAAAATCTTTAGAATCTCTTAATCTTTTATAAATGTTTTATATTTATTAATTCTTTATTAATATTATAACTATTGCGGCTAGTAGCTCTATAAAAAGCTTTTTATAATATAATTTGTTTATAATAATAATATTATTTATTATTTCTTTTTATAATTTTCTATATATTTAAAATATATTTATAAATAAAAATCTATTTAATATTTATAAATAAAGTTTTTATTTTTATTCTTAATTTTTATAATTTAAGTAGAATAAATAATTATTATAGAACTAGTTTATTTGGCTTTTTATAATTTTTAATTAGTATTCTTTTTATAATTTATATATTATAAAAATATATCTGCAGAATTCTGCGCATGTGAATAATAAAAAAAATAAAAGTAAAATATTATAAATTATTATATTTAATATATTTATTTTTATAATAACTCTAGACTTATTATAAAATACTTAAGACTTTTATAATTAATAAATATCTTAATTATAAGATCTACTCTATGTACCTAATAGTATTATTTTTTAAATAATCTTATTATTATAAATAATTTTTAATTATAAACTTTATAATATTTTTTATTATAATTATTTTTTATGAATAAAATATAATTAAAATCTATTAATTATCTATATTTTTTTATAATAATATATTATTAAATATAAAATTAGATATATCTATTTTAATTTATACTTACTTTTTTTTCTTGAAATAAATAATTATAATATTTTCTATAAATACTATCTTTAGCTACTTAAAATATTTATAAATATTAATTATAAAAGATTTTATATCAGATTCTTTTTTATATAGATTTATAAATAATATTACTATTTATAAATATTTATAAATAATTTATTAATACTAGTTTATAAATTTTATAAATTATAATATATTTTTTATATTTTATAACTCTGATTATTTATAAATTATTATAAATTATTTTAATTTTATTTATATATCTTTGCAGCGGATAATAAAATTAAGAAAAGTAATTTTTTTTATATAAAATAATACTTATTTAATTTTATATATAAACCTACTTTAATTAAATTTTATATAATCTTTTAAACTTATTTTTTATATATCTTAAGATCTTGTAAGTATATTATAATATTATTAAGATAAATAATTATAAAATTATTTAAATATTTTATAAATAAAAAATTTATAAAATCTTAAAATCTTATAGATACATTAATTAGTTTAAATAATATATTTAAATATTTAAATAAATTATATTTTATTTAGAAACTTATTTTGTATTTATAATCTATTATAATTTTTATCTTATAATAGATTTTATAAAAATTAAATTATATAAATTATAATATTTTTATAAGCTAATTAATATAATTATTAATTTATAATAATAAATATTTATTTTTTATAGTTTATTTATTTAATTTATAGTAATTAATATATATTTATTAATTTTTATTTTGTTTTCTAAAGAGAACTAATATTTTAATATATAATTGTAAGTTTTAAATTTATTTATATATAAGATATTTTTATAAATATTCTTTGAGTATTTTCTATTTTATAAATAATATTTTATAAATTAGTTCTATCTTTAATTTATAATCTTTTTTTAGATTAATCTTTGAATTAATATTTAATTATAAAGATATATAATTTATTATTTTATTTTTATAAATATTATTTTAAAATTATTAAATTAATCTGAAAATATTTTTAGATTTAATTTTTTATAAACAAATCTAATTATTATAATTTATAAGTATTTAATCTTTAGCTTCTTTGTGAGAAACTCTATTATAATAATATAATATATCTTAATTTATTATCTTTTATAAATTTTTAAATAATATTAATTAAATTCTGTAATAGAGATCTTTATTTAAATTTATAATATATTTAATATAACTTTCTTTATATTTAATATTATAATAATAATATTTTTATAAATCTTATAATTACTTTCTATATTTATAAAATTTATTTTAAATAGTATAATTTTCTTTAATTAAATATTTTTATTATTTAGTAATTTTATAAAGATTTTTATAAATATTATTAATTATTTTATAATCTTTATTAATATTATAGATATTAGATTTATTTTTATATTTATATTAATTAAGATATTAATTTCTTTAAGTAGGTTAGCTTTATTTTATATAAATAATTATTCTTATAATTTTAAAATAAAATATATTATAAGAAATATATCTGCTAATTCTTACAATTTATTTAAATTATAAAATATTTCTTAAACATTTATTTTTATATTAACAATAATTCTTTGCTATATAATCTTGCTTTTTATAATTATAATATTTTATTATTTTTATAAATATTAATATAAAATCTTATAGAATAAATATTTTAATATATTTAATTATAAAATATTTTTTTATAAAACTCTCTTATAATAATTCTGATTATTAGATTATTTTATTTAATTTCTAAATAATAGTAATTTCTTTTATATATAACTAGTCTTTTTATTCTATTAGTTAATATTTAATCTTAATTTTATAAATAATATAATTAGATTTTATTTAATAATAAAAGAATCTGATTATTTATAGATATTTTATTTATATTTTATAAAAATAATTTAAAAGATAAATATAATTATATAATATTTAGTTTTTATACTTTATAATCTAATTTTATTTTTATTTTTTTAATTATATAAATATTTAAAGTTCTTTATTTTTATAAAAAGCTATTCTTAGAATTTATAATTATATTTGTTATTTTTAATCTTTTAAATTATCTAGTTATATTTTAAGAAATTTATAAAGATTTATTCAATTAGTTTTTTAGAAAATCTTTGTAATTTTTATTTTTATAAATTATTAAATATATAATCTAGATAAGTTATTATAACTTATATTTAATAATTTTCTATTTTAATTATTAATTTATATAGTAGATCTTTACTAAATAATAAATAATTAAAAAATAATATAATTATAAGTATTATAATATTTACTATTCTGTAAAGAATATATGTATATATTAGTTTTTTTTAATTTTATAAATAAAATATTAGAATTATTTAAAAATCTGTAAATTTTTTTATTATTTTAAAAAATTTTAAGTCTCTACTCTAGTTCTATAATTTATTAAAATATATTTAATTATTTATAAAAGTTTTTAAAAAATAATAAGATTATATTTATTTTAATTATTTATTTTATAATAACTTTGTGATTAATTTTTAAAAATTTAAAAGATTTTTATAAATAGTTTATCTAATATTTTATATAGATATAATTTCAATAAATTATTTTATAAATTTTAAGTAATAAAATTATAAGAATATATTAAAATAATATAAAAAATATATTTATTATAAAATTAACATAATATTTATATTATTTAAAATATTATTATTAATCTTTTATCTGGCCTTTTTTATAGATAAATATACTTAGTGTTATTATTAGCTGTGAAGATATATAAATAAAATTATAATAATTTATAAGTAATTAGTGTTATAAAATATAAAAAGTATATTTTAATTTATAAAATTTATAAACTAATATTAATAATATATTAAAAAATATTTATTAATAATAATCTTCTTTACAGATCTTAGTAAGAAATTCTAGAAAAACAAAATCTAATATAAAATTTTTTATAATAAATAATTTTAAAAAGTTTAAGCAGCTGAAGATAATATTTATAAAAAATATTATAATTCTTTATTTTTTTTAAAAACAAAGTATATATTAAAATAAATATATCTAATTTTATAATTAATAATATATTATTATAAAGAAATATAAATAAGTAATATATTTTAATTATATTTTATTTATAAAAAAATAATTATAATAAAAAAAACTATAGAATTTATAATTAAGAACTATTTATAATAATAGAATTATTTAAAAATAGTTTTACTGACTAAAGAAGATAAATGTTATAATTAAAATATTTATTAATTATAAAAATCTTAAATACTTTATTATAATTTCAGAATTATTATAAAAACTAAATATAATAAATATAATAATTTATAGTACTTTAATTTTATTTTATTTATTATTTAGATATATAAAATCCAGCAGATATATTATTATAATATTTAAATTATTAAAAAATAATTTAAACATTATAAAAAACTAGATAAATTAATTTTATAACAGCTATTTAATTTATTAGAATATTAAAATTAAGATATATATAAAAAAAGCTTTATTCATAAATATTAAATAGATTCCTACTTACAGATATATTTTAAATATATAAAAAATTATTAAAAAAATTAATAATATTATTACTATAAAAATAATATATTATAAAGACTTTTTATAAAGCTGCGAGTTATAGTATTTATAACATTAACAAAAAATTAATAAATATAGAAAGTCTGCAAAGAATTAAATAATTTTGAAAATTTTAAATTATAAGGAAAAAATAAATAACATTTTATAATAAAAAATATAAAAACCTTTTATAAAAAGCAGAATAATTGTATATTTTAAATAAATATATTTTTAAGTTTTAAATACTTACAAAGCTATATAATAATTTTATTATAGATTATTCTATGAATAAGAAAATATTAATATTAATCTTAATATTATAATAATTCTAATAATTAAAAATAAATATTTTTATAAATAAATATTATTAAGCCTGTGGAGTATATTAAAATAATAAAATAATTTATAAAATATAATATAAATTACTATAATCTTTATTTATATTTATAAACTTTTAAGAAAAAATAATAATAAGTTTTATTATTAATTTATTTATAAATATTAATATTATTAAAATTTTACAAGAGCTTTTTAATAATATTTTAATAATAATAAACTAATATAATAAAATAGTCTATTTTATTGTCTTATAAAAAAGTATTAATAAAGAGAATCTTATAAAAATCTTTATTAAAAAGATTTTTTATTTATATAATATACCCGCGAAGATTATTTTAGATTATAATAATATTCTTATAAAGAATTTCTAATCTAATTTATTATATATATTTAAAATAAAGAAAGGGCTAAGCACAGTTTATTATTTGTAGATTAATAATTAAATTAAAAACTTAAATAAGATTTTTAAGTAGTATTTATAAAATTATATTAATTTTAAATAAAAGAACTAAATAAATTTATTATTTTTTATAAAGTTTATATATAATAATATTTTATAAGTTTTTATAAAGAAATTATTCTTTTTATATTATTATAATAAAATATCTATAAATAATTAAAATAGACTTTTATAAGAGAAAAAAAAATAAAGATTAAAATTTCTAAATAAATTAAATATATTTAGAAAATCTACATTAAAATAAAAAAAGATCTAATTTTTATTTATTAAAAATAGAAATAATTCTATAATTAAAAAAAGCAGATCAAAAGATTTTATATTGAAAAAAATAATTTAACTATTTATAAAATATTCTTTATAAAAATTATAAAAATTAATTAATAAAAAACTAGATTTATAAAACAGAAGATCTTATTATATTATTAAATAAATAAATTCTTAAATCTATCAATTAAAACTATTTATAAAATTATAAATATATGATATATTTTATATCTTATTATTTTATAAATATTATAAGATAAATAAAATAAACTCACAGAAGTACTTGTTTATAAAAAAAATAATTATAAATATTATTTAAAAATATTATTAGTCTTATAAAATTAAAATAGATTTTCAGAAATTTTAATTAAATCAAAAAATTATTTTAATAAAAATAATATCTAGAAATTAAATATAAATCTATATTATTTATAATTTTATAAAACTTTTATTTATAAGAATAATCTTTATTTAAAAAATAAAAAATAGATAAAATAATAAAATAACAAAAGGATTTATCTATAAAAACGTATTTCTGATTATAAATAAAATATTAAATAAAATAAATATTATAAGAGTGTGTGTTAAGATAGTATAAAGAAAGTATATCTATTGCGAAGTTAAGATAATATTTATATTATTTAAAGTATTATTACTAGTCTTCTATCTAGCCTTTCTTATAGATAAATATATCTATAAGAATTCTGTGAATTATATATTATATTAGTATAATTACTTTGCAAGAAACTGTTTCTATAGTATAAATATTTCTTATAATATATTATATTATAAGAATTATAAGAATTATTATTTTTATAATTATTTTTTTCTCTTAGAATCTTAATTTTTAAAATTATTATTTATAAAAATTAAATATTATTAAAATCTCTATTATAAAATCTTCTTTATAAGAAAATTAATTAAAAAAAAAATAATTCTTTTTTTTTATAATATTTATTTTATATAAATCTACCGCGGCTGTTCTGTATAGCTATAATTATATTATTATTTATTATATTTTAAATCTTTATAATTATAATCAGATAATAAATATTATAAGTATTCTTATAATTATAATTAAGTAATATATATAATATAATATTTCTAATTTAAATATAAATTAAAACTCGAGGCTCAGAGCTTAGAAGTTTAAGAGAGAATATTTTTTTTAATTTTTTTTTTCTTTTTCTTTTAATTCTTTTTATTTTTTAATTTTTTTTTTCTAATCTCTGTGGTTCTCTCTCTCTAATTATTATTATTATTATAAATAAGTATTTATTTAAAAAACTCTTATAATTATTTATATTCTTATAATTATTTTATATTTTTTATAGTTATTTTATACTTTTTATAGCTTATTTTATATCTTTACAGCTGTTTTATATTTTTGCGGCTTATTTTATATTTTTATAATTATTTTATATTTTTATAGTTATTTTATATTTTTTATAGCTTATTTTATATTTTTATAGCTGTTTTTTTATTTTTATAGTTTATTTTATATTTTTATAATTATTTTATATTTTTGCGGCTCTGAAGTATCTATATTAGATTTATAAAATATAATATTTTATAATCTTTTATTAGCTTATAAATATTTATTACTTTATAAATCTAAGATATATATAATCTAATCTAAGAATTATAACTAATTATTTTAGTATTTCTTTTCTTATATTATATATTTATTAATCTTTTTTTTTATAAAGAAATTACTGTTTTTATTACTAGATTTTTATTTTTATTTTTTTTATTTTTATTTTTTTTTTCTACAAGCGTTCGCGGTAAGTAATTTCTTAAAGAGATTTATTTTATATTTTATAATTAATATAGAATTAGAGTAGTCTATTCCCGCGACTACTGCTGCTATTATTATTACTACTATTATTATTATTATTATTATCACTGCTGTCTCTATTATTATTATTATTAATATTATTATTATTATTATTATTTCTGCTATAATCTCTTTATTTTTTTTATAATAAATATTTATTCTTTTTATAAAGTATAAGAAGCTAATTTATATATAATTTATTATTTTATTAATTAAGATTTCTAAAATAATCTAATCTTCTGTAATATTATTTTTTTATATTTTTTTTATAATTTATTATTATAATATTATTATTATTCTAAATAATATTCTTACTATCTCTGTAATTTATAAATAATAAATAAATAAATTATTTTTCTTTTAAAAAATATACCCAGATCTGTTTAAGATTAATTTATTTTATAAAATATTAAAATTATAAACTAAACTTTGGCTTAGTTTATAAATTTATTTATAATAAATTAATTTATTAATACTTTTATAATTATATTAATAATTCTGCCAGATCTTCTTTTTTAAATAAAATTATAATTTTTATTTAATTAAAAAGAATATTAGATTATATAGCTGATTATATAATTTATTTTTTTATTAAATCTAATAATTATTATTAATTAAAGATCCAGGCTCAGCTCTGTAAGATTTCTTTTATAATTAAAACTAATTAATTTTTTTTCTCTAATTAAATATATAATATATATTATAATTTCTTAAGCTTGAGAGTATTTATAATATATATTAATAATAATTATAGATAAAACTATAATAATTATATTTAAATTAGATATAAAATCTATATTTTATAAATTAAATAATTAATCTATTTATCTCTATCTCTGTAAGTATTTATTATATCTTATATTTTAAATTATTATTAGATAAACATTCTTATAGATAGTTTTTTTTATTATTTTATTATTTTATTTTTTTTATTTTTTAAATAAAGATTATACTTATAAATAAACTTTTTATAGAGTTATAAATAATATAGATTTATAATTAATTTTTATATATTATTTTTGCTAAAATAATTTTTCTATTCAATCAGAATTTTTAAAAATCTATTTTAATTTTATAAAATTAATAAGATCTTTAAATAATATTTATAATTATTCTTTTTTATAAAAAAGTACTCTTGCGAGTTTATTCTATTTATTTTATAATATTTATAAAATAGTAATATATAAAATATATTATATATTTATAATTTTATAAATAATTTTAATCTATAGACTTATAAGTTTATCTATTTAATAATATAATAAAATTCTCTATTTTATAAATCTAGTTTTTTATTAATCTATTTTTATAAAAGATATTTTATAAATAATTAAATTATTATTTTTAATATAAAGTTTTTTATTTATTTCTTATAATTATAAAATTATTTTTATTTTTTATAAATAAAAATTAGATTCTTCTTTATTTTAATATAAATTTTTTAAATATATTTAATTTATGTAGAGACTTTAATCTCTATTTTTTTTTATAAAAGTCTATCTTAATAACTCGCAGGTATTCCGTGGTAATAATATAAAACAATAATTTTTTTATAAAAACTTATAAAATATTATTATATATAAACTTTATAATAGATAATAAATCTATCTAATTATCTTATTTAAAATTAATATAATTTTATAAATATTATTTAAGAATATTATTTAATTTTTTAATTTAATTATTAATCTATAGATAATAAGCTGTGCTTACCTTTTTTTTTTATTATAAATATATAAATAAAATTAGATTAGAAACTTTTTATAAAAATATTATTATAATTTATAATAATCTTTGTAGATATATTATATAAATAAAAAATCTTTTTAATAAAAATCTTTATAAGATTCTCTTTATTAAAACTTTTTTATAAAAAAATAAAATAGACTATTTTATTATATTAATTTATTATTATTAAAATACTATTAAAGATTTTTTATAAACTTTTAATAATATTAATATTTATAAATAGATTAATAATAAAATCTATTATTATCTTCTCTTAAAATTTTATAAATATAAATAAAGATTCTAGTAGTTTTTATTATTTTTTATAAATTATTTTATTATCTTAATATACTCCGCAGGCCTGATAATATTTATTTATAAAATTATTTATTTTTAATTATTAGAATTATTATAATATTAATATTAATATTTTCTTATTTATAAAATTATTTATTTTTAATTATTAGAATTATTATAATATTAATATTAATATTTTCTTATGTATAAAATAATTTATAACAGAGTTATTATATAGTTTTATAAATATTTAAAACTTAAAAATATATTTATCTAAAATATATAATTATTCTACTTTTTATAAAATATCTTTATAATTTTTTTATTATAAAATCTTATTTATTTTCTTTTTTTTTTATAGTTTAAAATTTTTAGAATCTCTTAATTCTTTGTAAACTTTTTATATTTATTAATTTTTTATTAATATTATAAATACTACGGCTAGCAGCTTTATAAAAAAATTCTTATAATATAATTTCTTTATAATAATAATATTATTTATTATCTTTTTTTTATAATCTTTTATATATTTAAAATATATTTATAAATAAAAATCTTTCTAATATTTATAAATAAAGCTTTTATCTTTATATTCTCTAGTTTTTATAATCTAAATAGATTAAATAATTATTATAAGATTAATTTATCTAATTTTTTATAATTCTTAGCTATTATTTTTTTTTATAATCTAAATATTATAAAAATATATTTATAGAATTCTATATGCCTGGATAATAAATAAAATAAAATTAAAATATTATAAATTATTATATTTATTATATCTATTTTTATAATAGCTCTGGGCTTGTTATAAAATATTCAAAATTTTTATAATTAATAAATATTTTTATTATAAAATCTACTCTTTCTAGTCAGTGATATTATTCTTTAAATAATTTTATTATTATAAATAATTTTTAATTATAAATTCTATAATTTTATTTTACTATAATTATTTTTTATAAATAAAATATAATTAAAATCTACTAGCTGTCTATATTTTTTTATAATAATATATTATTAATTATAAGATTAGATATATTTATTTTAATATATATATATTCTTTTTTAAAATAAATAATTATAATATTCTTCGCGAATATTATTTTTAACTGCTTAAAACTTTTATAAATATTAGCTATAAAAAATTTTATATTAGTTTTTTTTTTTTTTATAGAATTTCTTAGTAAGATTTATAAGTAGAATTATTATTTATAAGTATTTTTAAATAGATTATTAATATTAATTTATAAATTTTATAAATTATAATATATTCTTTATATTTTATAACTCTGACTACTCGCGGATTATTATAATTTATTCTAATTGTATTTATATATTCTTATAGCTAGTAATAAATCTAAGAAAGTTAATCTTTATTTATATAAAATAGTATTTATTTAGCTTTATATATAAATCTATTTTCATTAAAATATATATAACTTTACAAACTTGCTTTTTATATATCTCTAAATCTTATAAATATATTTATAATATTATTAAAATAAATAATTATAAAATTATTTAAATATTCTATAAAAAAAAAGTTTATAAAATCTTAAAATCCCGCAGATATATTAATTAATCTAAATAATATAATTAAATATTTAAATAAGCTATATTTTATTTAAAGAATTATTTTTTATTTATAATCTATTATAATTCTTATTTTATAATAGATTTTATAAAGATTAAATTATATAAATTATAATATTTCTATAAGTTAATTAATACAGCTATTAATTTAGAATAATAAATATTTTTTTTAATAATTTATTTATTTAATTTATAATAATTAATATATAATTGCAAGTTTTTATTCTTCTTTTTTATAAAAAAAATTAATACTTTAATAGATAATTTTAAATATTAGATTTATTTATATATAAAATATTCTTATAAATACTCTTAGAGTATTTTCTATTTTATAGATAATATTTTATAAATTAAATCTATTTTTAATTTATAATCTTCTTTTAGATTAATCTTTAGATTAATATTTAAATATAAAAATAAATAATCTGTTACTTTATTCTTTATAAATATTATTTTAAATTTATAAATTTATTTCAAAAATATTTTTAAATCTATCTCTTTGCGGATAAATCTAATTATTATAATTTATAATTATTTAATCTTTAATCTCTCTGCAAGAAACTCTATTATAATAATATATTTTATTTTAATTTATTATTTTTTATAAAATCTTAAATAATATTAATTAAACTTTATAATAAAAATCTTTATTTAGATTTATAATATATCTAATATAATTTTTTTTATATCAGATATTATAATAATAATTTTTTTATAAATCTATAATTATTTTCTATATTTATAAGATTAATCTTAAATATTATAGTTTCTTTTAATTAAATATTATTATTATTTAATAATCTTATAAAAATCTTTATAAGTATTATTAATTATTTTATAGTTTTTATTATTATTATAAATATCAGATTTATTTTTATATTTATATTAATTAAGATATTAATCTTTTTAAATAAATTAATCTTATTCTATATAAGTAATTATTCTTATAGTCTTAGAATAAAATATATTATAAGAAATATATTTATTAATTTTTTATAATTTATCTAAATTATAAGTTATTTCTTAGAATTTTTACTCTTATATTAATAATAATATTTTATAATATAATCTTATTTTCTGTAGTTAAAATATTTTATTATTTTTATAAATATTAATATAAAATCTTATAGAATAAATATTTTTAATATATTTAATTATATAATATCTCTCTGTATAAATCTTCTATAATAATCTTAATTATTAGATTATTTTATTTAATTTATAAATAATAATAATTTTTTTTTATAAATAATTAATCTTCTTATTTTATTAGTTAATATTTAATCTTAGTTTTATAAATAATATAATTAAATCTTATTTAATAATAAAAAAATCCAGCTGCTTATAGATTTTTTATTTTATATTTTATAAAAATAATTTAAAAAAATAAATATAATTATATAATATTTAATTTTTATATTTTATAATCTAGCTCTATTTTTATCTTCTTTTAATATTATAAATATATAAAATTTATTTTTTTATAGAAAATTACTCTTAGAATTTATAATTATATTTTTTATTTATAATTCTTTAAATTATCTAACTATATTTTAAGAAATTTATAAAAATTAATTTAATTATTTTTTTAGAAGAGCTTTGTGGTTTTATTTTTTTATAAATTATTAAATATATAATCTAGATAGATTATTATAATTTATATTTATTAATTTTTATTTTAATTATTAATCTCCGCGGTAGACTTCTATTAAATAATAAATAATTAAAAAATAATATAATTATAAGTACTATAATATTTATTATTTTATAAAATATATATATATATATTAGTCTTTTTTAATTTTATAAATAGAATATTAAAATTACTTAGAAATTTATAAATTTTTTTATTATTTATAAAAATTCTAAGTCTCTGTTCTAGTTCTATAATTTATTAAAATATATTTAATTATTTATAAAGATTCTTAGAAAATAATAAGATTATATTTATTTTAATTATTTTTTTTATAATAACTTTATAATTAATCTTCAGAAGATCAGAAGAACTTTTATAAATATAATATTTAATATTTTATATTAATATAGTTTTAATAAATTATCTTGCAGATTTTAAGTAATAAGATTATAAAAATATATATTAAAATAATATAAAAAAAATATATTTATTATAAAATTAAGATAATATTTATATTACTTAAAATATTATTATTAATCTTTTATCTAGCTTCTCTTATAGATAAATATATTTATAAGAATTCTATAAATTATATATTATACTAGTATAATTACTTTATAAGAAACTGTCTTTATAGTATAAATATTCCTCGCGATATATTATATTGCAAGGATTATAAGGATTACTACTATCCTTACAAATATTTATAGAAATAAAAATAGATATATTAATTATTTAATTTATAAAAAATAAATTTTATAATTAATCTAAATATAATTCTTATATCTCTATCTGTAATTATTATTAATATATATTATAAATATCTTTTAGTCTGAAGAATTATAATATATATTATATATTTAATTAAAAAAAAGCTAGTCAGCTTTAATTATAAAAAGAATCTTATAAAACTAAGTTTAGATCTTTAATTAATAATTATTATATTTAATAAAAAATATATATCTTATTACTAATTATATAATTTAATATTTTTTATAATTAAATAAAGACTATAATTTTATTTGAAAAAAAGATTTAATAAAATTATTAATATATCTATAAAAATCTTAATATATTAGTTTATTATAAATAAATTTATAAACAAAATTAAAGTCTAGTTTATAACTTTAATATTCTGCAGAATAGATTAATTTTAGATAATTCTAAATATAATTTATTTTTAAAAAAGTAATTTATTTATTTATAATTTATAGATTATAAAAGCAATAAAAATATTATTTAAAATATTAGTCTTGCTATAATAATAGATAATAAAAAATATATAAAAAAATAATTATAAAAAATCAGATTATTTTAAAAATATTAGAAAATAAAATAATAAATTCTATTTTAATTAATTTTATATATTTCACAAAAAGAATAAATATTTATTATAGAAGAAAAAAAGAAAAAGCTTTAATAATAATAATAATAATAATATTAGCAGTGACAGCAGCGGCAGCAGCAGAAATAATAATAATAATAATAATAATAATAAAAATAGCAGTAGTAGTAATAATAATAATAAATATAATTATAAAAATAAACTAATTCTATTTTATATTAATTATAAAAAATAAGATAAATCTCTCTAAGAAATCACTCATCGCGGGCACACACAGAGAGAAGAGAAGAAAAAAAATAATAAAAAAAAATAATCTAATAATAAATATAATACATTTTTATAAAAAAGAAGAATAAATAATATATAATATAAAAAATAAAATATTAAAATAATTAATTATAATTTTTAGATTAGATTATATACTACAGATCTATAAAATAATAAGTATTTATAGATTAATATAAGATTATAAAATATTATATTTTATAATTTAACATAGATATTTTAGATTTATAAAAGCTAGATAGCTATAAAAATGAAATAGCTGTAAATATCTTCAGACAAATATTTATTTATAATAATACAGAAAAGAAAAGAAAAGATCAGTGAATTAAAAAAGTTAAAAAAGATAAAAAAGAAATTATTAAAAATATTTTTTTAAAGCTCTAAGGTCTGAGCCCCAAGCTATAATTTATATTTGAATTAAAAATATTATTTTATAATTATTATTTATTATATTTACTACTTAATTATAATTATAAAGACTTAAAATATAATAAATATTAATATATTTATAGCTATACAGAATAATTATTATAGCAGGCTTATTATAAAGCAGATAATATAAAAAGAAATTATTTTTTTAAATTAATTGTTTTATAAAGAAGAGTTTATAATAGAGATTTTAATAATATTTAATTTATTATAAATAATAATCATAAATATTATGATTCTAAAAAATTTATAAAAATAATAATTTTTATAATATTTATAATATATTATATTATAAGAAATATTTATACTATAGAAGTAGTCTTTTATAAAAATATTATATTAATAAATATTATAATATATAACTTATAAAACTCTTATAAATATATTTATTTATAAGAGAAATTAGATAGAAGACTAGTAATAATTCTTTAAGTAATATAAATATTAATTATCTTGACTTTATAATAGATATACTTTCTTCACACTATCTTAACATATATTCTTATAAATATAACATATTATAATTTATTATTTTAAATTACAGCAGACAGTTTATAAAAAAATATAAAAATAATTATATAATTGTAAGGGATGATATCCGCGGCTATGCATACTTACAAGGGTGAAGCCCATCTCCTCCCGGGTGTACCTGAGTATATATATGGGATTCTAGGGGTCCGCAGGTAACTGCGGGTAATGTTAGTCAAGTATATATATCCCGCGGATATTATTTCTTACAATAATCTTATTAAAATTTGAAAATGATTTTTATTATTTATTACTCTTAGATAAATAAAGCTATTAAATAGATAAATAATATAATTAAAATATATATAAAAATATATATATAATATAATTAATATAACTAAATCTAATATCTCTTATTTATAAAATTAATTATTAATTTATAAATCTTTATTATTACAGGAGTATTATCTTTTTTTTTAGTTATAGATATAATTCTTCTTTTTTAATCTAATTAAAGATTAGTCTATTTTATATAAGAATACTTTGAAAAGACCTGTATAAATAAATAAAATTATTATTTATATAATTAAAAAAGTTAGTAACCAAGTATAAGTATTTCTTATATATATATAATAAAAGATTAAGAGATAGATTAATAAATATAAGATATTTATATCTAGATACTGAAAGAATAATATAATTTAATTAGATTTAAAAAGTATTATTATTAATTAATTTAATAAGAAGATAGATTAAAAAAATTTAAAATATATTATTATAAAAATATTAAAATCAAGTTTATTTAACTAAATATTTCTACTAAAATTTATAATATATTTTATATAAATTTATTATAATTAAAAGTAATAGATAAATAGTTATTATAATAAATAAATAATTAATAATTTCTTATTATTTAAATTAAAAAAGAGAATAAATATTTAATAAAAATTATTTAAAATAAGATATAATAATACAAAGAGCGGGAATAAATATTATATTATTATATTAAATAGATTAAATATATTTAGACTACTTAAAAACTAATTAGAATTTTATAAGATATCTCTGCTATATATAATTAAAGGAATTTCTAAATAAATTTATAAAATAATCCTGCTTAATTTATTCAGGCCTATAATTAATATTACTATTATTTTTTTCTAAGTATAAAAAAAAGAAGAAAAAAAATTAAAACAAAAAGTTTTTTTATAATAGATTCCATAAAGATTTTTTGCAGATATTATTAAATAATAAAGAGAAAAATCAGATAAGACAGTATAGACAGTACTCAGCTAATTCTTAAAAAGATAATACTAATTTAATAAATAAATTAATAAATATCTAGACTTTAATTAAGAATAATAAGACTTTTAGTACTATTATTATTTTTATATATTTTTAATCTAAATTAGTTAACTATGTGATATTATATTAATTAATAAAGAGCTTATTTATTATTTATAAGAATTAGCTTATATATATAAATCACCTTTCTAAGTTTAATTATAAAAATATTAAAAGAATCTAATACTAACAGTAATATATATATATATTTTTTAATATTATATATTTTTTAGAAAAAGAGATAATTCAGATATTTATAGATAAAATCCTGTGATAGATTATATTTCTTAAGTATAATATAAAATTTATCTTATATAATAGATATAATAATTATTCCTATTAAATATATTTAATTTAAATAATTAATTAATTTTATTATTTTATCTTTCTGCTAATAATCAAGTTCTTTTAATTAAATATAAATTAAAGAATATCTTATAAAACTATTTAAAAAGATATATATATAATTATTATTAAAGTTTCTAAATATTAAATAAATATTAATTATAATAGACTGTTGAATTAGTTCTGATTAAAAAATACTTTTTAATTTAATTAAATATTTTTTAATAAAAAATATAAACTATTATAAGATTTTACTAGACTTTTAATTAATATTTAAATCTTATATTAATAAAAATCTAGCTGTAATTATTTTATTAGTCTTATATAAATATAATCTTATTTATTAATTATTAAATATAATAATTAATAATATTAATAATAATAATATAATATTTAATATAATCTTAGCTAAACTCTAAACTTAACTTAGCTAGAATATTTAATTTTATAATATTTTAATTAATTCTGATTTTTTAAAAATTATTTAAAGCTAGTATTATATTTTTTATTTTATTTATATAATTTAGCTTATAATTAATACTCTTTTATAAAAACTTTAAATTAAGATCTTAAATAATATTATTAAATAAATATAAAAAAATAATAATAAAAATCTTAAAGTCTTTTTTAATATTTTAAAAATTTTTGAAAAAATATATTCTAGAAGCTATTTATAAAAGATTAATATAAAATCTTTTTTTATAAAAAATTTCTAGAAATTTTTTATTAGCTAGTTTATTATATTAATTTTTAATTATAAATTCAGAAAATTATATAAGTTATAAATATAAATTTTTAATATTATAAAAAATTCTTATTTATTTAATAATTTAAATCTAACTTAATTTATTATTTTTTTTAAATTATAAAATCTGCTAAAATTTAATCTCTTTTATAATTTATTAAATACTTAATTTTTATTAAATAATTAAAAGTTTTATTTAGTACTGCAAGTATAATAATATTAATTATTTTTATTTTATTATAATTAAATAAAAATAAATAAAATATCTTCTTAAATTTTTATATTTTTTTTTATTTTCTATTTCTTTAAAAATAATAAGTCTATTATTTATAAAATCTATAATATTTATAATAATCTCTTTAATTATCTAAATTATTTAATTAACAAACTAAAAAAAATAGATATTTTTAAAAAAAAAGATTTTTAAAAACTTATATAATATATATTAAAAGCTCTAAAAATATTATTATTATATTTATTAAATAAAAGATTATATTTATATAATTATAATTATTTTAGATCTAATATTAAAGCTTAAGAAATTTAAAAAAAATATATAATTAAATAATAATATTAATTAATATTATAAATATTAAACTATCTTTAAAAAATATTCTTTTTTTATTATAATTAGAATCTAATAATTAATATATTATTAATAATTTTTAAATTATTATTAGATCTAGATAAAATCTTTTATAATATTTTTAAATATTAGAAACTCTTATCCGCAGCTAAGATATATAAAAAACTTAAGATATATTTAAATATTAAAAATATATAGTTTCTTAAGATATTTTTAATTAAATTAATATAATTTTAGATATTATAGAATATATTAATATTTTTATTTATTAAATATTTTATTATAATTAGTTTTCTATTCTTTATTTAATAGCTAGACATTTTCTCTTAATTATAATTAATAATATAAATATTAAATATTTTTTTAATAATTCTTAAGATATCTATTATTATTATTAGAGCTATCTTTATTTTAATATAATTAAAATAATTATATTTTAAATATATATTAATTACTTTATTATAAATAAAAAATATTAGAATATATTTAATAATCTTAATCTAGATTTAATTATTTTTATACTTAAAAAATAAGAGAAGAATAAGATAATTATTATTTTTTATATTAATAAAAATAAAAATATAAATAATCTTAAAAATAATTTAGAAAATAGATTATTATTAAAATTAAAAAAAATTAATCTTATTTAAGTCTTTAATTATTATATATATTTAAATAAAAATAAAGATCTGATCTTTATAATTTTTATATTATTATAATTATTATTTTAAATAATATAAAAAATAAATATTTTATATTTTTTTTTATTTTTTTTATACTAGATTTTATAAAAGTCTTTTTTAAAATATAATATATTTCTTAAAATAATTAATTAAGCAGATTAAATAATAGACTATATCTAAAAAATATTATTATATTTATATTATAATTAAATATATATTATACTTTATATATTATTTATATAAAAAGAATATATATATTATAAATCAATCTATAGTTATTAATCTATTTATTATATCTAATTTTTCTAATTAGCAGATATAAATAATTATAATAATAATTATATCTTAATCTAATATTAATTATATAACTAAAAATGTTTTATATCTTAATCTAACTGTCAGATTATGATCAGATTAAGATTAAGATATAACAGTCAGGTTAAGCCACTCTACCTGCTTTTAATTTAGTGGTCCAATTAATCAATCATTATTATCAAGAAATCCTACCAAAACCAAGCAAATCATGCAGTATTGCATCAATTATTTATTATTATATTACTAACTTATCTTATATTTTTTATAAGAATTTCAACTAATATCATTATAAGTTGAATCATATTAATATTAAGTCTATCTATGCCTGTGGCCATAATAAAAGCTTAATATATCTTATTTTTTATTAATATATTTAATAAATTTTTATTTATTATTTATAATAATTCTTTATATTTTTATTGGATATTAAGTAAATTTAGTTTATTTATAATCTTTCAAATCTGAAAAGTTTATAGAGCTTTTTTAGATTATAAAATTTTATTTCTAATTTTATATTTATTAAGCCTGCTACAAGATATATTTATATATAAATTTTTTATGTATATTATTTCTTTTATACTCTTCTTCTTTTTTTTTTAAATTTTATTCATAATCTGTGCTTGTGGTACTCTGATAATTATTAACTTTTTTAATTTTTAATTTTTTAAATTCTAATCTTTGATTCTGCTCTATAATTTAATAGATCTGTCTAAATTTTCTATATAGATTTTATATATTAGAAAACTATAGTAATTAAGTAGTAAATCTTAGTAATAATAATAATTAAAAATATCTTCTAAAGATATATTTTATATATATAATCTTTATAGTTTAGTGTCTTTCTATATCCTATGAAAGGTCTCTGGATCTTAGGCTTTGCCTGAGGTCCCCCGGATGTTAAACAATACAACAACAACAACAGCTCTGTAATCATTACCCGATTACTCCGTATTATACTCCCTATGGGGATGTGTGTTGAAAGGACGGTAGATGAAAGCTACCTAGTACACGGGGAAATTGCCCTAGCTGCCCCCAATCACTATTGTGCTTGCATAGAAGGTTGTGCCATCTAGAGCGAGTAACTGTAATACTCTACGAACAGAGTAAGTCATTAACTAATGATAAGATAGGTAGCTGCAGGCAACACTAGGCCACACATGTAGCTAATATTAACCTGTATAATGAAACCAGCAGGTAGTGACTAGTAAACAATAGACATGCCTGCCACGTATAAATTAACAATCCATGTAAATGTCAATGTCCATGCATTTTTAACATGTTATTTCTGTCTCTTACGACTTTCGTGGGCAATCATGTCGCTCAAGTCCTCCTGGAAATTCCAATTCGGATTGCCCTGCTGCTTTTGGGATTCATATATCCTTTTTATGTCCTCTCGGCCGATGCCATCATTTTCCTGCAAAGCATCTGGGTCAACAGATACGTCGATGTCTCCTGGCCTTTTGCGCTTTTTGTTATGTTCATCGGAGCCCAGCAGTGGCATACTATCCGAGGAGACACTGAGATCGTATACTTTGTCGGCCCCAAAGAAACCCTGCACTTGTGCTTGCCTCTCTGGAATAACCTGGAAGGCGCTTCGTTGTCCCACAAATTCCTCGGTTTGAGTTCCACGATAATGCTTGCGCACGTCAAACTCACCAGCAATATTCTCAGGTCCAGCTACCTCCGAAGGAACGGCCGAAGCTAAACCACTGGGGGTTTCTAAGCCACCTGGACTTTGCACGCCTGCTTCCATATCATCTTCCTCACCGCTATCAGATCCGCTATCCTCTTCATCCTCGCTTTCTTCTTCCGACAAATCAGGGGCCTGTAATTCCCCCCAAAGATCTTTTTCAACAGGTTCGCCTTGTTGCACGGCCTGCTGTGGCTGAAGCACACCAAAGATGTCACCTCCGTACAGAGGTCTGTTATGCTCATCAACTGGAGGCTTTCCGTAACCACCAGGATGATATCCCCACATTGCACCAGGAGGGGGAGGGGAATTCAACCCGGGAATCTTCAGCGCGGGGTATGAAGGAGGCGGCCCATATCGTTGTTGATTGATTAACCACGGAGGAGGAGCACCAGGAGGCATGTTAAGAGCCTCTTTCAGCTCAGAACTAAGCTCACCCGGTCGAAGGTGCCTAAGATTGGTCTCATACTCTTTACCCTCATAATAGACCTCTCCATACCGAGTAAGCTCGGGTTTGGTCTGAAATCGAAAGAATGCCTCGTACAATTTTTGGTAGTCGATATCCAACCTTCCCATCTTGGGTTGAACTCTCTCCCTCTGCTTCTGCTTCAAAGTCGACTGTTCCTGCTTCTCCAAAGCAGCATCGCGCATTTCTGAGATCCCTGTTTCTTGGATAAATTTCGGGAGCGCGAATGGCGGTTTCTCAATACCTCTTTTAGAAGATAAGTATTCACGTTTCAAGGACCAGTGTGAAGGTACAGGGACAACATTGCGATGTGCCTTTAAATGGACAAGAAGCCGAGGATCAGGCGCTGACGTATCTGTCCACTCAACTATTTCCGGTCTTCGAACCATTGCTTTCAGTTCAGCAACGGAGAGTTTACTCAATTCCTTCCGCTTGCGTTTTGATAGAGTAGGCTCTTTCTCGTCTTCATCCGGTATCTCGTCATCGTCATCGAAGTATATTACCGGTTTCACAGGCTCTTTTGGTAGGCGTTGGTCATCATCAACTTCGTCAAATTTTTCAATGATATCCTTATATGCCTGCCATAACGGGTCATCGGGGTGTGGAGGCAAAGTAGTCTGTGACTCCGAAGTGGCAGTCTTGAGAACGTCGGGCAATGGACTATCATCAAGTTGGGCTTTTGCACCTCGATCGTCAGAGATGGACTTGATCTCCTTATAACAGAGTATCATATCAGCATTCCATGGAGTCTCTCACAGTTTGCAACTTGCACGCGTTTTTTACCTGAGATTTTAGAGCTTTCTTCCTTGCCCTCCTGAGTTGATTTTTGCCCATTCTGTTGTGAAAGACCTCAGTCGACCGATTTTATTTGATTTTTTTTTTTCGCCCTTTCGAAAATACGATGCGGGTTTTAATGTCTGGTAATACCACGAGTTGAAAAAAAAATGGTGTTCCGGTTTGACAAGTGTTCTTTTTTGTGCAACATCAAGAAGTTTGGATCATAAGTTGGGCGAGGCTAATGGCTGTGTTGAGATCTAATCAATCATGTGACACCACAAGTACAAAACCAGCAAGCCAGTCTAAGAATTTCATTCCTACGTCACCCACTGTTTTCTCCATCATTATTTTCTCTCAATTCATTATTTACTTTGTGCCCACGTGAACTCATTGAAATGCTACTAAAAGTAATACTAAAGACAATCAATCAGCAGGTGCTCAATTTTGGGTTATCTGACCACCTTAAGACTGAAGTAACCCAGTCGAACACTTGGGGCTTATATCGTACAGACTCAAGATATAAAGTAATCCCAGGAAAAATATGTGCTCCAGAACTAATTTTGTTCAACACAGTAGACATTTGCGCAGATGCCCAGTTTCATGCATGTTGGCCAGGATGGAAATAAAGCGGATTTTCTAGGATGGGCATCAAATATTCAAGATTAAGCCAATCCATTACTTCATTTCTTTTTCGACGCTCGATGGTCTAAAAATTTAGATTAATTTGGTGTCCGTAAATTATTTCTATGAATTGACAAGTCTTACCTGGCGCTGTTCTCTTCTTTGCCGGTCTACCCTTTCCTCGCAGCTTCGCACTTTTCCTCCAGTATTAGTAAAAGTTGAATACACGATCTAGGACACATACATTTGAATTGACTCCTCACGATCGTCTTCGCATTCATCAAACATCGTCAAGCCTGAATGTTTATACTGTTCCTGGAGATCCCTGAAGGAGACGGTTTTCTTTGGATACCACGCTGCATGTGCTGGACCACGCAAACGTTGTCTTAGAATCTTATTCCCTAGTCGCTGCCTTTCGGGGTTGAAATTCAGCGAGAAAATTCGGCATTGGACCTGCCCACGATGCAATGAGTTATGGTTGCCCAGTAAATATGCGAATGAAATGGAACATAGACAGTTAATGTGCTTTGACCGTTTCATACCTTAAGCAAATCCAATAATCTACCAGTTGGTGCGGCCATCTCCAGTATGTATGCAGGGTGTTTATAGATATTGAGGTGGTGGCAATGTAGGAGTTTCTCGCCGCGGAAGTTACGGACCATATCACGTGATATACTCGGATACTATCTTTCAAAGTGTAGGTTACATACTGTGTTCTCCGTGCAGCTTGGATTCATACATGTAAAGTTATGGATTCCAAAAGAAAATCTGTGTTTTCGCTACCTCATAATAGAGGAACCAAGAAGGCAAAGGTAATGCATGGAATCCTGTATACCCTTGTAGATACTGACCCTAATGAGTTAAATGATTCAAAATGCACAGACGGCGTTTCATGTCCAGCCAAAGAACATCTCAACCTGTTAAGATCTCTGCTTGGGGATATCATAAACAACCATGAATCCTCAGTGTGTGGTGCCATCAATGTTAATCCAGAGATTTTGTTTGCCGCCACTGAGTTAGATGCGGCGTTACACCGTGCGAAAGGTCCGACACCCACGAGTTCCATAAAAGCAACAATATCAAAAGAGGTGCCAGCAACCAGTGAAATGCGCGAGTTGCCCAACATACCACCCATTATGAACAGCGAACTTGAGAGAGCTGTTTTTACGCACCCTGGAGTGAGTAGCAATATCAAGGCTACCTACGACCGGCTTGAGGTCCTTGGAGATGCGTACATAGAACTTATCTCTACGAAGCTCATTTGGGACAGATTCCAGGATATCTCGTCTGGCCAAATATCGCAGATTCGTGAACTTCTTGTAAAGAATGAAACCTTGTCTGAGTATGCGACCAGGTATAAATTGGACAGCAGAGCCTCGGTGCCTCCGGACTATTTGAACCAGCCAAAAAGATGGCTAAAGACTAAAGCGGACATCTTTGAAGCTTATGTAGCTGCAGTTATACAATCCAACCCAACTCATGGCTACAGTATAGCAGAGGCTTGGTTGACACAACTGTGGTCACCAAAACTCGAGCAACTTCGCAAACCAAAGTCTTCCTTGCACGCTAAGGAAACTCTTGCAAAGAGGATAATGGGCAAAGGCATCAAACTCAATTACATCGAGGAACATCCGCCTACTCAGAAGAAGGGGACACAGACTTTTTCTATAGGGGTGTATCTTACTGGCTGGGGTTGGGATCATAAGCATCTTGGGTCTGGACAGGGTTCGAACAAGGCAATTGCGGGTGACGAGGCGGCGCAGCAAGCATTGCTCAACGAGGAGTTGATTGAGGAGATTTTGAAAGCCAAGAGAGCATGTTTAGAAAGGGTATAAGTATGGGTATCCTCCGGCCAATATATCCATTCTGTATTGTTTATGGAAAAAGTGGGGGGAAATGCTAGCAACCCCTTGATAATCTTATGAAACAAGTGGTCCGAATGAATATAATGTCAGTGAAGTAGGCACTGGACGGATTGTGAGGTCAAAATATCTTTGTTGATTAAATAGGTAAGGTAAGGTATAGTTCATTAGAAAAGGTTTGCACAATCCCATTTTCGGGCCTAGTCGAATTGTTCTATCTACTCTATTATAATATACATGATCCAACCGACCTCTCCACTGTGCTTCGGCGCCCTTTGAACTACTCATGAACCTATGGGTACCATATTTATCTTTATTAATAAAATAGTTAAATATTAGATTTAAACATAAAATATTTATTAAGCTATAAGATAAAAATTTGTCTAAATATTAAAAAATATAAATTTAAATATATAATACATAAATATGTAGACTATATTACATAAATAAAAAAAGAATTCTATAAACTTAGAACAGATTTGAATAACTCAGAAATATTTTTTTCTAAATATAAATAAAGAATGTATATTTTTAAATTTTAAATTTTAATATTTCTCTAGAGATATACTAAATAAAAGAAGAAGTTCAAGATTCTTTAGATAAAGAGATTTATCATCTTTTTATATCTTCATCTTATATTAAACATTAATAATAAAATGGTATATAATTTAGACCTATCTATGGTTTTTATGATTAATGATCCTCTTTATCAGATTATTTTGGTATATGATATATAAAAATTATTTTTAATTTAAAATAATATAATATTCTCTTTTATTCAATTATTGTTGCCTGTTCTTCTGTTTCTGCTTGTTTCTCTTGTGTTACTGGCCTATCTTATTCACTGTATACCTGAAGACTATACTGGCCAGTTAGCCTGCTTTATACTTTGTTCATTGCCATTAAATATATTTTTATAAGAATTTAATCAAAATAAGCAATATTTGTATTATTATTTTAATAATAATTTATTTATATTTTAATATTAATCTAGGGAATAGAATCTTTTAAAATAAATAATAAGAAAAAATATTTTATTATATTCTATTATTAAGATCTTGATTAATTATACATAATAATAAATTACTTTTAATATAATTTTTAAATTAATAAAGTTATTATATTATAATATTACTAAGCTTAAATATTAAATGAATTTATTTTATAATATTATTATTAATATATTTTATTAGCTTTATTTTAATAAATATATTATTTAATAAATAATCTTTATTATAATTTTATATTTTACTTGTGCTTTATTAAAACATTATATTTACTTTATTAATTAATATCTTGATTAATTAATATTAAATAAATTTATTAAAAAGCTTTTTTAATTAATAATTGTATTATTAAGTTTTAATATTTTAACTAACTTGCTAAACAGTCTGTTTTTATTAATTATAATATATTAAATTATCTAATTAATTATTTAATATTAAGATTAAACTTAATAAAATCAAGCTTATTTTTCTTAAAATTTTTGTATTATCTAAAGATTTCTTATAGACTTTTAAAAAAAAAAGATTATATTTTAAATTATATATATATTATATATATTTATTATAGTAAGTTCTGATTATAATCTTTAAAAATCTGATTTTATTAATTAAATTAACTAGATTAATTAATATTAAAATATCTTAGTTAATATTATAAACATGGTTCTTCAAGCATATAGACTCCACTCCTAATATTATAATATTATTTCTTTCTAGCGATCTAGTCTAAAGCTTTTTATTAGCTTATTTTAATTTTATTATCAGCCTACTTTAATCTTAT
Source organism: Aspergillus heteromorphus CBS 117.55 (assembly GCF_003184545.1). Lineage (NCBI taxonomy): Eukaryota > Fungi > Ascomycota > Eurotiomycetes > Eurotiales > Aspergillaceae > Aspergillus > Aspergillus heteromorphus. Next base: position 149,849 of record NW_020290443.1, read on the forward strand.
TATTAACATATTTTAATTTTATTACCAATTTATTTTAATCTTACTATTAGTTTACTTTTAGTTTACTATTAGTTTATTCTCAGATATTAAGACAGAACTTAGAGAAGTATAAATACTTGATTTTTCTTTTTATTTTTTCTTTATATTGTATCTTAATTAGTAAACTTATACTACTATTTATAAGAATAATAAGAATTTATTAACTATAAGTTTATTAATTTTTAGATATTTCTAATAGACTAATACTTTAAATTCTAATAAATATAAACAGATTAAAAAAATAATTTCTTTATTATTAATTAAGATTTCTTATCAAATAATTATCAACTCGATATATATAAAAAGCAAAAAAGAGATAAAAATATATAGCTAATATTATTAAGATCTATTTATTATAGAATACATCCCAGAGCTACCTGACTTAGCTAGCTTATCTTATTAAACTAATATCTGCTGAGAGTTATATATATATAAAATTATTAGATTTCTAAGAATTCTTCTTCAAATACTAGTTATTTTTTTTATATATACAGATTGAATTTTTTATAACTTATAGATTTTATTTCTAATATAAGAGATAATTATAAAAAAGAATATTATAGTTCAGTAATCAACTCTATATTAATTAATAATCTAAAAAAATATATCAAATGAGTATAATCTAATATAAATATAATATTTTATTAATCTAGTATATAGATTAGAGAAAGCAGAGCAGTAAATAATCAAATAATAAAATTATTATAAACTATAATAATAAAATAAATAACAGTAATCTAAAGAATAAATTATAATAAATTATAATAAATTATAAATATTTAAATAATAATAACAATTATTATTTTAATAAAAAAGATTTTTAAAATTCTTATAAAAATTTATTTAATTATATAATGAAGATCTTTCTATTTAGAAGTTAAAGTCTTTAATAAAAATAATAAATAAGATTTTCCTAATTTTAAGATATATATCTCTATTCTATTTTAAGTTTATAATAAATATAAATATATATTTTAAGAATAATACTAAGATAGTCTATATAATTATCTATTTAAAAAATAATATAATAAAAAAATATTATTTTAATATTAAAGTCTGAGTAGCAAGATCATTTATATTAATATTATTATTAAATTAAATAAAATCTATAAAAAAAATTGGAAAATAAAAATATTAAATAAACTATGTTTATATTATTAATATAATCAGAATTTTAAAGAATTTCTAGAAGACTTTAATATTATATTTATATAAATTAATAACAATATAATTATAATATAAAGAAGATTATTATAAAGAAAAAAGTCTAAAAATAAAACTATTGTTAATCTATATCAGCTACTGATTTATCTAATATTATAAACTAAATATATATTATTACAGCTAGAAAATATTAAAAATCAGTTTAATATAAAACAATATATAGATAAATCTCTTTTTTAATTAAAGTAAATAGTTATAAAACAATTTTAGAAAAGACAGAAAATAAATTTTTATTTTTATTATAAAAAAATAAAGATATCTAATCAGAGAATATAATCAATAATTTTTTATCAAATTAACTATATAAACCGTGCTTGTTATTTAAAGACATTAGTCTAAAAAAACTATAGATAATTATAAAAATTATTACAAAAATAAATAATCTCTATATAAAAGTATAAATAAAAATATTTGAATAAATTAATTAGTCTAAATTAAAAACCTTTTGAAAACTAATATATAAGTATTAGATTCTTGCTTTTAAAAACACTTATAAATTAAATAATTAATACTTAAGTAATAATAATTAATAAATAAGAAATATTTAATCTGTAAAATTATTAGTTAAAAGTTTGTACAGAAACAAGATCTAAAACTAATTATTATTATATTTATTTTAATAATTATAATTGATAAAAAGAATTAATTATTTTTTTTTATATAATTCAATATTAGATTATATACTAAGTCTAATATTTATATATATGTAATAAATTATCTGCTTGAATATAATAATATTTTAAATCTATTTTAATTAAAAAAATATAATAGAAACATTAAATTAAATTATTAAGAAAGACTGCTATTCTCTTTTTTAATTTTTAAAATACTAAATTAAAAAAATTAAATAATTTATTAAGCTAAATATCTCTGCTATATTTTATAAGATTGATATTAAAAAAAATTAAAAATAGATAATAGTCTCAAATAGTTTATTATTCTGTTTAATTTAATAGATATTTTGAGTATATTTTAAAAATATATTAATTAGATTCTAGATAAATATTTAAAGCAGTCTATTTCATTTATCTAAATAATATTCTTATTTTTTATTAGAAACTTAGTAATAATATTAGAATTATATTTATATCTAATAAATTCTAACTAAATATAAAAGGCAGAATTATATTTGAATATTAATAAATTTAAATTTAAATAGAAAAAGATTAAATATATAAAATTTATTATTAAGATCAGATAAAAAATAAGTATAAATTTTAATAAAATCTATATTATATAAGAGTAAAAAGTCTTTATTATTATTAGAAAGATATATAGATTTATTAAATTTACTAATTTGTATTATTAATTTATATTAAATATTTTAAGTTTACTTAAGTCTCTTTATTAGTTTATAAAAAAGAATATCTTATTTTAATAAATATAAAATATTAAAATAATTTTATTTATTTAAAAATATTTTTTTATATTAAATTAATACTTATTCTTTTTAATTTTAATTAAGAAAAAATATTAAAAATAGACTTATTTAATTATAATCTAGGAGAATATCTATCTTAATATAATAAAAATCCAAATCTATATTTATATATAAGTTTCTCTAAATAACTCTTTTTAATCAAGAATAATTATAAGATCTATAATAAAAAAATATTAATAATTATTTAATATATAAAAATCTAAGATATAGAACTATATTCAATTAAAAAATCTAAAGTTTTTCTACTCTCTATAAAAACTGTTTAAATAATATATTAAACAAAATCCTTTTTTAGTAAATTTAACCTTTTTTTATTTATTATAGAAATATTAAGATTTATTAAGCACATATACTCTTCTGATAAAATTAAAATAATTTAAATAATTAAAATCGATAAGTAATATTATAGATATTCTAACTATTTTAGTTAGAAAACTATAAAGAAATTATTATTATTAAATTCCTAAAAATAATACTAACTCTTATTAATACTATTAATTAATAAAAAAGCTAAGAATGAGAATTAGATATATTAGAAAATTAAGATAATTATTAATTAAAATATATAAAGATTTATTTCTAACTTAAACTTAAAGATTTCTATTATTAAATATATTATTAATAGTCAGAAAGTCCTGATCTTCAAAAAATATAAATAAGTATTAAAATTTAAATTTTTATAAAGTAGACTAATATAAAAAGTATATATTTTCTTTTAATAAAATATTAAGAATAAAAGTAGATTTATAAAAATATTGGTTATAAATATTTCTTATCTAATATAATATGAAATGTTAAGATTTATATACAATTATAATATTTATTATAAATCTTATATTTAATATGAATAAAAATATAGATTACTAAAGTTTCTTTTAATATCTAAATATTTTTAATAAGATAATACAATAGATTTTATTATTAAATTATTAAAAAATAATTAATATATTAAATACTTTTATAATTATAAACTATCTAATTAAAGAAATAGATATAATAATTATTAAAAAGATAATTATTAAGATTATTATATAAATAATTCTTAACTAATATAGCTAATAATAAAAAATATTATAATTTATTATTTTAGATTATAGCAGATAATTTATAAGAGAAATATAAAAATAATTATATAATCTTATAAAGATTAAAAAATATTTTTTATTATCTATTATTCTTAGATAAACAGAGCTACTGAATAGATAAATAATATAATTAAGATTTATTTAAAGATATATATATAATATAATCAGTATAACTAGATTTAATTTTTTTTATAAAGTTAATTGTTAACTCACAGACTTTTATTATTATAGGAATATTCTTTTTTTTCTTAGTTATAAGTATAATCTATTTTTTTAATCTAATGAAAGACTGATTTATACTATATAAGAATATTTCAAAAAGTCTAATATAAATAGATCAAATTATTATTTATATAATTAAAAAACTCAGTAACTAAATATAAGTATTTTATATATATATATAATAAAACACTAAGAGATAGATTAATAAATTGAGAATATCTATATCTAGATATTAGAAGAATAATATAATTTAATAATTTAATAAGAAGCTAGATTAAAAGAATATAAAATATATTATTATAGAAATATTAAAAATTTATTCTGTCTAATTAAATATTTCTACTAAAATCTATAATATATTTTATATAAATCTATTGGAATTAGTAGTAATAAATAGATTATTATTATAATAAATAAATAACTAGCGATTCCCTGCTATTTAGATTAAGAAAAATATCTAATTCAAATTGTCTAGAATAAAATATAATAATATAAAGAGTAGGAATACAGACTATATTATTATATTAAATATATTAAATATATTCAGATTATTTAAAAATTAATTCAGATTTTATAAAATATTTCTGCTATATATAACTAGAAGAAGTTTTAAATAAAATTATTTTATAACTTTATTATTCTATTCAAGTATATAATTAATAATAATAATAATATTTTTTTAAATATAAAAAAAAAAGAAAAAAATTATATTTTTTATAATAAAATCTGCAAAAGTCCTTTATAAATCTTATTAAAAAACAGTGCAGATAACATTTAATTAATTCTTGAAGAAATAATATTAATCTAATAAATAAATTAATAAATAATCAGAGCTTAGTCTAGAGTAATGAGATTCTTAGAATTATTATTAATTTTATATATAAAACTTTTTATTTTTATTATTAATAAATTTTTATTATTAATATATTATCTATAGTCTCTAGTATACTCTTAAATTTAAATATGATGTTTTATAATATTTTAAAATATTAAAAGCTTTTATTTTTTATAATAATATTTAAAAAGTTTAAGATTTGTCTTAATATTAAAAATATATAGACTATTAAAGACTAGAATATTAAATTAATAATTTTTATAATTATTTTTATATTAATAACTATCTAGAACTTATTAGCTATTTTAATATTTTTATTTATTAAAAGTTTTAGTATAATTAGTTTTCTATTCTGTATTATATAACTAGAGATTTTCTAATTATTATAATTAATAATATTAATATTAAACAGCTCTTTAATAATTTTTAAGATATTTATTATTATTATTATTATAGTTATTTATATTCTAAGATTATTTAAGTACTTATACTTTAGATATATATTAATTATTTTATTATTATTAAAAATATTAAGATATTTTTAATAATTTTATTTTAGACTCTATTATATTCAAAGCTAAGAATTAAGAAAATAATAAATTAATAATATTTTTTTATATTAATAAGAATAAAAATATAAATAATCTTAATAATAATTCTAAGAATAAAATATTATTAAAAAAAGAAAATTAAATTATTTCTTAATTTAATAATATTATATGTATTTCCATATAAATAAATACTTAAGCTATATAATTCTTTTATTATTATAATTACTAATTAAAATAATATAAAGAATAACTTAGATAATAAATATATATTTCTCTTTAATAATCTAATTTTATTATATTTAGATTTCTGATATTATTTAGAAAATCTAATATAGAATTTACAAGACTACTGATTACTAATTAAAAAATAAAAAAATTATTAATTATTAATTGATCTATTTAATATCTTATTTTAATAATATAAGAATAGAAAATATATTATTTCTGATATATTATAGCTATAATAAATATATATAAATTACTAATTAATTAATAATTATAAATCTTTTAACTATATCTAATCTTTCTAATCTATAGTTAAGATTAATTAAAATAATCTCTTAATCTTAATCTATTTTTAATTATATAGTTAAGAGGATTTCTATATCTTAATCTGATTGTCAGATTATGGTTAAGATTAGATTAAGATATAATAATTAGACATAGCCACTGTAGTCTTATTAGATTTATATGTGCTGAGTTATATATATTTATAAAATTATTAAATCTCTAAAAATTCTTTTTTAAATATTAGTTATTTTTTCTTATATATATAAACTTAATTTTTTATAATTATAGCTTATAAATTCTGTCTCTGATATTAGAAATAATTCTTAAAAAAATATTATAGTTCAGTAATTAACTATAGAAAAATTAGAATAAATTAATTAGAATATTATAATTCAGTAATTAGCTGTATAATTAAAATATTAATAATTTATAAAACAAAATCTTAATTAATAATTAACTATATATAAAAAAATAATAAAAGATTTAATATAAATATAATATTTTATTAATCTAGTATATAGATTAGAGAAAGCAGAGTAGTAAATAATAAAATAATAAAATTATTATAAAATATAATCATAAAATAAATAAAAATAATTTAATTAAAAAATCAGTAAATTACAGAAAATTATAAATATTTAAATAATATAAAAATCTATTATCTTAATAAAAAATAGTTTTAAAATTTTTATAAATAATTATTTAATTATATAATTAAGATCTTTCTATTTAGAAGTTAACGTTTTTAATAAAAATAATAAATAAGTATTTTCCAGCTTTAAAATATATTTATATTTTAAATTTATAATAAATATAGACATATATTCCAATAATATTATTAAAATAATTTATATATTTATATATTTAAGAGATAATATAATAAGAAGAATCTTATTCTAATATTAAATTAGACAAGATCTATAAAAATAAAAAATAAACTATATTTATATAATTATATTATTAAAATAATCAGAATTTTAAAGAGTTTCTAGAAACTTTGAATATTATACTTATATAAGCTAATAATATTATCTAAGATTATAATCTGAAGATCATTATATTAGAAAATACTTTTAATTATATTTTTCAATATATAATTATTAATTTATGATAGAGTCTTATTTATAAGAAATATTATAATTAACTATAATAGTATAATTATAATATAAAACAAATTATAATAAAGAGAAAGTTATAGAGATAGAATTATTATTAATATATATTAATAATTAATTTATCTAATATTATAAACTGAAAATATACTATTACGGCCGCGAATTATTAAGAATTAATATAATATAAGAAAATATATAAATAAATCTTTTTTTAACAAAATAAATAACTATACAGAAACTCCAGAGAAAAAGAAATAATATCTGATTAAAGAATATAAATAAGACTTTTTTATTTAATTAATTATATAAGCTGCTTTTATAATTTAAGAAGAAGATTAATCTAAGAAGTTCTTAGATAATTATAAAAATTATTAAAGAAAGAAATAGCCTCTATATAAAATTATAAATAGAGATATTTAAATAAAATAGTTAATCTAAATAAAAAACCTTTTAATAACGAATATATAAAAATTAGATTTTTACTTCTAAAATCTATTATAAATTAAATAGCTAATATTTAAGTAATAATAAATATAAAATATTTAATTTATAAAATTATTAATCAGAAGTTTATACAGAAGCAAGATCTAAAACTAATTTTTATTATATTTATTATAATAATTAAAATTAATAAACAAATAATTAATTATATGATTTTTATATAATCAAATATTAAGATATATACTGAGTCTAATATTTATATATATATAATAAATTATCTGCTTAAGTATAATATTATTTTAGATCTATTTTTACTAAGAAAATATAATAAAAGAATTAAATTAAATTAAAATTTTATCTATTCTTAAATAATTTAGTTAAGACTAAAAATAATAATAATAATACAGTTTTTTTTAATTAAGATATTAGTTATTATATTTTAAATCCAAATTCAAAGAAAAAAGAAATTATAAAAATAAAAATAAAGATATTTACTATATTATTTCAGAATATTAAGAAGACTCTATATAAAAAATCAAATTCAAATTTAAAAAATATTATTCTTTATATTATTAACAATTTCTTATATTTTTTAAATTAAAAATTCTAAAGCTCTTTTTCTATTTTATAACTTAGAGATTAATTATATTATTAAACTATAATAAAAGAATAGTAATATTTTATAATTATTTTAAAAATTATTTTATAATATATTAAAGAAAAAGCTTATTATATTTTAGAAGAAATTTATTAAATTATTAAATAAAAGATTTATTTATATCAGCAGTTCTGTGACCGCGGTATTTATTTTTTTATTTAAGAATTAGATAATAGACTTTAATTCTATATTGATTATTAAGACTTAAATATAATTATTAAAAAGAATTATTATTCTTTTTCTCTTATTTTTAAGATATTAAATTATATTAAGAAAATTAAATAATCTACTAAGCTAAATATCTCTGCTATATTTTATAAGATTTCTATTAAAAAAATTAAAAATAAATAACAGTCTTTTATGTATAATCTAGATTATATAAATAATTTATTATTTTATTTTATTTAATAAATAATTCAAGTATTTTTTCAAAATATATTAATTAAATTTTATATAATTATTTAAACAAGTTCTGCTCAGCTTATCCAAATAATATTTTTCTTTTTTTATTAAATATTTAATAATAATAATAGAATTATATGTAACAGATTCTGATTAAATTATAAAAAACAGAACTATACTTAAATTTTAATAAATTTAAATTTAAATTAAAATAATTAAGTATTGAAAATTTATTATTAAAATTAGATAAGAAATAAATATAGATTCTAAAAATATCTATATTATATAAAAATAAAAAGTTTTTTCTATTATTAAAAAAATATAAGAGTTTATTAGATTTATTAACTTTTATTATTAATTTATATTAAACTTCTTAGATCTGCTTAAATCTTTTTATTAGCTTATTAAAAAAATATTTTATTCTAATAAATATAAAAATATTAGAATAATTTTAATTATTTAAAAATACTCCTCTGTACTGAACTAATATTTATTTTATTTAATTTTAATTAAGAAATAATAATAAAGATAGACTTCTCTAATTATAATTTAAAAGAATATCTCTCTTAGTATAATAAAAATAAAAATCTATATTTATATATATATTTCTTTAAACAGCTCTTTTTAGTCAAGAATAATTATAAGATTTATAATAAGAAATTATTAGCAGTTATCTAATATATAAAGATCTAAAATAAAAAACTGTACTTAATTAAAAACTTTAAAATGATTATAAATTATAAAACTCTAAAATACTTCTACTTTTTATAAAATCTATGTGAATAATATAATAAATAGAATTAGAATATCTTTCTTAATAAGTTTAATTTGTTTTTTTTATTATAAGAATATTAAAAATAATTAAGCCAATATACTCTTTAAATAAAATTAAGATAATTTAAATAATTAAAATAAATAAATAACTTTATAAATATTTTAATTATTTTAATTAGAAAGATATTAAAGGATTATTATTATTAAATTATTAAAAGTAATACTAGTTCCTGCAAGTATTATAAATTAATAAAAGAAAATTAAAAATAAAAATTAAATATATTAAAAAATTAGAATAACTATTAGTCAGAATATATAAAGATTTCTTTCTAACTCAAAGATAAAAGTATTTATTATTAAATATATTATTAATAATCAAGAGACTCTAACTCTTAAAAAATATAAATAAATATTAAAATTTAAGTCTTTATGAACTAGACTAATATGAAAAATATATAATTCTTTTTTAATAGAATATTTAGAATAGATATAGATTTATAAGATAATTAATTATAAGTATTTTTAATTTAATTTAATATAGAATATTTAAAACTTTATAAAAGATTATAATATCTGCTATAAATTATATATCTGATATAAATAAAAATATAGTCTGCTAAAATATTTTTTAATATTTAAATATTCTTAATAGAATATTAGTATAAATTGTATTATTAAATTATTTAATAGTAAAAAATATACTAATCTTTTTATAATTATTAATAATCTAATCAAAGAAGTAATTCTAATAATTATAAAAAACATAATTATTAAGACTATTATATAGACAGTTCTAAATTAATATAATTAATAATATAAAATATTATAAATTATTATTTTAAACTATAGCAGATAATTTATAAAAAAAGTATAATAATAATTATATAATCTTATTAAAATTAAAAAATAATTTTTTATTATTTATTATTTCTAGATAGACAGAACTATTAAATAAATAAATATTATAATTAAGATTTATCTAAGAATATATATATAATATAATTAATATAATTAAATCCAATTTTTTCTTTTTATAGAGCTAGCTATTAATTTATAAATTTTTATTTTTATAGAAATATTACTCTTTTTTCTTAGTTATAGATATGATTTATCTTTATTTAATCTAACTAAGAATTAGTTAATATTATATAAAAATATTTTAAAAAGTTTAGTATAAATAAATAAAACAATTATTTATATAATTAAAAAAGCTAGTAACTAAATATAAGTATTTTTTATATATATATAATAAAAAGCTAAGAAATAGATTAATAAATTTAGAATATTTATATTTAAATATTAAAAAGATAATATAATTTAATTAAATTTAGGAAATATTATTATTAATCAGTCCAGTAAAAAGCTGGACTAAAAAATATAAAATATATTATTATAAAGATATTAGATATTTACTCTTTAATTAAATATTTTATAAAAGTTTATAATATTTTTTATATAGATTTATTACAACTAACAATAACAGACAGATTATTTTTATAATAAATAAATAACTAATAATCTTCTATTATCTAGATTAAAAAAAAGAATAAATATTTAATTAAAATTATTTGAAATAAAATATAATAATATAGAGAATAGAAATAAATATTTTATTATTATATTAAATAAATTAAATATATTTAGATTACTTAAAATCTAGTTAAAGCTTGATAAAATATCTCTATTATATATAATTAAAAGAATTTCTGAATAGAATTATAAAATAATTTTATTTATTTTATTCAGGCCTGTGATTAATATTACTATTATCTTTTCTTCTAAGTATAAAAAAATAAATAAAAATAAAAAAAAAAGATTATAAATTCTTTTATAACAGATTCTGTAAAAGTCTTTTATAAATTTTATAAATAATAAAAAAGAAAATAGAGAAAGAATTAAGAGAAGATAATATAAATAATATCTAATTAATTTCTAAAAAGACAGTATTAATCTAGCAGGTAAATTAATAAATATTTAAAATTTAATTAGAAATAATAGAATTCTTAGTACTACTGTAAATTCTATATATTTTAAATTTAAGTTAATTAACTACTTGATATTATATTAATTAATAAAAAATTTATATATTATTTATAAACATTAGTTTATATATATAAATTCGTTTTTAAAGCTTAATTCCCTAAAAGATTAGAAAGATCTGATTATCTGATATTAATAATAATATATATATATATTTTTTAAATATTATATATCTCTTAAAAAAAGAGATAATCTAAATATTTATAAATAAAGTTCTGTGATAGAATATACTTCTTAAATATAATATAAAATTTATCTTATATAATAAATATAATAATAATTCTGACTAATTATTATTAAAGTTAGATAATTATGAAAAAGAGAAAAAAAAAGAATTAATAAATTTGTTTTATTTATCTCTTTTTATTAATAATTACTGACTTTATTAATTAAGAGTATTAAGAATAACTTAACTAAAAATTAATTTATAATAAAAAGATTATACTTATTTCTCTTATCTGTTATATATAGAAACTCTAAGAGAATTACTTAATAATAGATTTTAATTAATAATAGAGAAAACTGCTCTCATTTCTGTTATTTATTATATATAAAGAATTCAGAAATGTACGAAGGATGCAAGAAAGCAGAAAATTAATAGATTCAACTAGCTAGAGACAGCTGTCTACTTAGGAAATTAATCAAATATTAAGTTATATAACTAATAATATAATATTATCTAATATAATTTAATATTTTTCTGGCTTAAAATTCTATAGACAGTATAAAAAAATAAAATTATTTTTAATATTTCTTTTATATAAATATTATAAATATAATTAATTTAATTAATTTATTTACTGTCTATTCTTTAATCAAAACATAAATAAAATTAATATTACTAGTAATAATAATTTATTTAATAAAGTAATATTTAATCTATATATATTTAATATAGATATAATATTTTAAATTATATAATAATATAATAATACTCTAATTATTAATCTAAATAATAATTAAATAATATATTAAAATTTATATTATATTATTCTATTAAAAATAAAATTTATTAAATAATAATTAAAACGAAAGTATTTTTTTAATAGCTAATATCTAAATAATATATTTAATCTTAATAAAAAATATATAATAATAGATTAGTTTTTAAAATATTATAAAATAGATTTCTTCATAAAAATAAAGATATAATTATTTATTAAAGCTAACTTATTAATATAAGAATCTATTTAATTAATATTATAATAAATGAAAAGATTAGAATTATTAAAAATAAAAAAAATAAAATCTAGTAATTTCTTTAAATAATAGTAGATTTAAATAATGATAATAAAATAAATCTTAAAAAAATTAATAATATAATAAATAATTCTATCTATTATATAAATTATATTAAAATATATTTTAATAATTAATTAAATCAACTATTTAAGCTATTTTTAATATATTTTAATTTTATTAACTATAATAAGATCTTCGGGATTTCTAAGAATTAAAATAGTTTTAAGATTATATAAAGTCAGAGAAAACTTATAATTCTTAAAATTAAATTATTTTAAAATATTAAGAATATAATATTTTTATAAGACTGTAATATTTATAATATAATAAATAAAATTTATATTAAGAAATTATTTTATATAATTGTTATTAATATATTTAAATATTTTATTAATTATATTTTTAATTTTTTTAATATAATTAAGATTAGATATTAGTCAAGCTAATATCCTTATATAAATTAAAAGCTACTTATAGAATTATAATATATAATTATATATATTTTAAAAATTTTAAACATAATTTTTTAATTTTTATAACTTATTAAAGAGATTAATTGAAAATCTTAATCTAAGTATTAGACTGTTTTATATAATAAAATAAAAAGATATCTAATAAATTAACTTTATTATTATTAATAATTAATTAATTAAGTTTAGTCTATAGTTTTATAACTTAGAACTAAATAAAAAAAACTAGTAATAATAGATTTATAAAAATTAATAAATTATGAATTTATACTATATTTCTCAGGCTTGCTCAAGTCTCTTTATTGGTTTATTAAAAAAGATATTTTATTTTAATAGATATAAAAATATTAAAATAGCTTTACTATCTAAAAATACTTTTTTATATTAAATTGATATTTATCCTTTTTATATTAAATTAATATTAAACTTTTTAATTTTAATTAAAAAATAATATTAAAGATAAACTTCTTTAGCTATAATCTAAGAGAATATCTCTTTTAATATAATAAAAACAGGAATCTGTATTCATATATATATATATTTAAGTAACTCTCTTTAACTAGAAATAACTATAAAATCTATAATCAAATATTATTAGTAGTTATTTAATATATAGAGATTTAAGATATCGAACTACACTTAATTAGAAAGTTTAAAAAAATTATAAATTATAAGAATCTAAAATATTTTTACTTCTTATAAAAGCTATCTAAGTAATATATCAGATAAAATCCTTTTCTTAGTAAGTTCAACTTCTTTTTTATTTATTATAGAAATATTAAAAAGAATTAAGTAAATATACTTTTCTGATAGAATTAAACTAATTAAAATAATTGGAAATAATAAATAATTTTATAAAACTTCTAATTATTTTAATTAAAAAGATATTAAGAATAATACTAATCTTTATAAGTATTATAAATTAATAAAAGAAAGCTGAAAATAAGAATTCAATATATTAAAAAAATTAGAATAGCTATTAATCAGAATAAATAAAAAATCTTTCTAATTTAAAATTAAATATTTTTATTATTAAATAATTTATTAATAGCTAAGAGATTCTTATCTTTATAAAATATAAATAAATATTAAAATCTGAGTTTCTATAAATTAGATTAATATAAAAAATATATACTTTTTTTAATAAAATATTTAAAACAGATATAGATTTATAAAATAATTAGCTGTAAGTAGTTTTAATATAATATAATATAAAATATTTAAAGATTTATATAAGATTATAATATTAATTATAAATTCTGTGTCTGATATAAATAAAAATATAGTTTACTAAAATTATTTTTAAAATTTAAATATTTTTATCAGAATATTAATATAGACTTTGTTGTTAAATTATCTAAAAATAAAAAATATATTAATCTTTTTATAATTATTAACTATCTAATTAAAGAAATAATCCTGGCGGTTATAAAAAAGATAATACTTATGATTATTATATAAAGAATTCTGAATTAATATATGTAATAATATAAAATATTATAGATTATTATTTCAGATTATAATAAATAATTTATAAAGAAAATATAATAATAACTATATAATATTATCAGAATTAAAAAATAACTCTTTATTATTTATTATTCCTGGATAGATAGAGCTGTTAAATAAATAAATAATATAATTAAAATTTATCTAAATATATATATATATAATATAATTAATATAATTAAATTTAGTTTTTACTTTTTATAAAGCTAATTATTAACTTATAAATCTTTGTCTTTATAGAAATAATTTTTTTAATTATAAATATAATTTATTTCTATTTAATCTGACTAATAATTAGTTAATATTATATAAAAATATTTTAAAGAGCTTAGTACAGATAGATAAAACTATTGTTTATATAATTAAACAAATTAGTAATTAAGCACAAGTACTTTATATATATATATAATAAAAAGCTAAGAGATAGATTAATAAAATCAGAATATTTATATCTAGATATTAAAAAGATAATATAATTTTATTAAATTTAAGAAATATTATTATTAATCAGCCCAGTAAGAAATTAAATTAAAAAAATATAAAATATATTATTATAAAAACATTAAGAATTTATTCTGTCTAATTGAATATCTCTATTAAAATTTATAATATATTTTATATAAATTTTTTATAATCAGCAGCAATAGATATATTATTTTTATAATAAATAAATAATTAATAACTCTCTATTATTTAAATTAAAAAAGAGAATAAGTATCTAATTAAGATTATTTAAAATAAAATATAATTATATAAAGAATAGAAATCAAAATTATATTATTATATTAAATAAATTAGATATACTTAGATTACTTAAAACTTAATTAAAATTTTATAAAATATCTTTATTATATATAACTAAGAGAACTTTTGAATAGAATTATAAAATAATTCTGCTTATTTTATTTAGATCTGTAATTAACATTATTATTATCTTTTTTCTAAATATAAAAAAAAGAAAAAAAAAGAAACATTATAAAACTTTTATAATAGATTCTATAAAAGTCTTTTATAGATCTTACAGATAATAAAAAAAATAAAAATATATAAAATAATAATATAAATAATACTTAATTAATTCTCCGAGAAATAATATTAATTTAGGAGACAGATTAATAGATATTCAGAGTTTAGTTAAAGATAATAAAATTCTTAGTACTGCTGTTAATTCTATATATTTTTAACTAAAGTCAGATATATATAAGAGAGAAGAGAAAGACTTCCTTATAAGTAATTATAAAAGAAAAAGTAAAAATTAAAAAAAAAAGCAAGAAAAAAAATTAAATATTTCTATTTTTTCTACTAAGTTCTTATATCTAATAAATAAATAATAATCTGCCAGTAATAAATATTGTCTATTTATTTTTTTATTAATAATTACTAGTTCAGTGGTTCTGTTAATTAAGAGTATTAAGAATAATTTAACTAGAAACTAAATTATAATAAAAAAATTATTCTTATTTTTTTACTAATTATAAATAGACAGTATAAGAGAATTACTTAATAATATAAATTTTAATTAATAATAAAAAGAACTACTCTTATTTCTCTTATCTGTTATATATAAAGAATCTAAAAAAATAAGATAATACTAAAAATTAATAAACTTGTGATTATTATAATCTTACTAATCTAAGAGATAATAATAATAATAATAATTTTTGAAGCCAGCTAAATAGAGAGAATAAAAAAGATAAAAAGAATTTAAATATTTATATCTCTTCAGGCTCTGTCTTAATATTAAAAATAAGATAGTATTAAAATCTAATAAACTTATAATTTATAAATTCTTACTAATCTAAGAAATAATAATTATTCTTATTATTTTTAAGTCAGCTGAATAAAAAAAAGATAAAAAAAAGATAAAAAAAAGATAAAAAAAAATTAAATATTTATATTCCCAGACTCTGTCTTAATATTTAATATTAAGATATAAATAAGATTAGTATAAGCTAAAAGTAAGATTAGAATAAATTAGAAATAACATTAAAATTAAATTAATAATAAAATTATTATAAAATAAATTATAAGATTAATATAAATAAATAGAAATTATTAATTAAATTTTTAAAAAAGAAATAATATTATAAAATATATTCTAAAATTATTTAATTTAGCTAGTCTATCTTATTGAATTAATATTTACTAAATTATATATATATATATAAAATTATCAGATTTTTAAGAATTTTCTTTTAAATATTAGTTATTTCTTCTTATATATACAGACTCAGTTCTCTATAGCTTATGGGTTCCGCCCCTAATATTTTTATTTTTACTCTGATTTTTCTTAATATTAATCTAATAGATTATAATATTCTTAATAGAGTGATTATATCTTATTATGTCTTAACCTAATATTAACTATAATCTAGTAATTAGATTAAGATATAAGAATATTTTTAATTATATAGTTAAGAATAGATTATAATTAAGAGATTATTTTTATTAATCTTAATTATAGATTAACAAGATTAGATATAATCAGAAAATTAATAATTATAGATTGATTAATAATTTATATAGATTTCTTATAAAAATAATATATTAGAAGTAATATATTTTCAACTATTATATTACTAAAATAAGATATTAATGAGATTAATTAATAATTATTAATTTTGTTTCCTAGTTAGTAGTTAATACTTCCTAGTCTAGTAGATTTTATATTAGACTTGTCACTTATATAAATACTATTAAAAATCTGAATATAATAAGATTAAATTGTTAAAGAGAAATATATAGATTTGTATTTAAGCTATTTTTTATATTATTCTTGTTATAGAATATATCCCAGAGCTATCTGACTCAGCTAGTCTGTCTTATTAAATTAATATTTACTGAGTTATATATATATAAAAAATTATCAGATCTCTGAGAATCTTTTTTTAAATATTAGTTATCTCTTCTTAGATATATAAACTTAATTTTTTATAGCTTATAGATTCTGCTCTTAATATTAGAAATAACTCTTTAAAAAATACTATAATTTAATAATTAACTATATATTAACTAGTAATTTATGAGAAAAATATAACAGATCAGTAATTAATTATATTAAAAAATAATAATAAATAATCTGATATAAATATAATATTTTATTAATTTAATAAATAAACTAAAGAAAGCAGAGTAGTAGGTAATATAATAATAAAATTATTATAAAATATAATAATAGAATAAATAAAAGCAATTTGATTAATAAATTAATAAATTATAAAAAACTATAAATATTGAGATAATAGAAAGATTTATTATTTTAATAAAAATTATCTCTAAAATCTTTATAAATAATTATATAAATATATGATCAAGATCTTTTTATTCACAAATTAAAGTCTTTAATAGAAATAATAAATAAAAGTTTTCTAATTTTAAGATATATTTATATTCTAAACTTATAATAGATATAGATATATATTTTAATAATATTATTAAAATAATTTATATATTTATATATTTAGAAGATAATATAATAAATAGATCTTATTTTAATATTATAGTCTGAACTGTAAGACTATTTATACTAATATTATTATTAAATTAGATAAAATTTATAAAAATTAAAATTAAAAGATAACAGTATTAAACAAGCTATATTTATATTATTAGAATAATTAAGATTTTGAAGAATTTCTTGAAAATCTTAATATTATATTTATACAAGCTAATAATATTTTTTGAAATAATTATTTAAAGATTATTATATTCAAGAATACTCTAAATTATATTCTTTAATAAATAATTATTAGTCTATAGAAGAGCTTTATCTATAAAAAATATTATAATAAACTATAATAATATATTTATAATATAAAAAAGACTATTATAAAGAGAAAATTCTAGAGATAAAACTATTATTAATATTATATTATTAATTAACTTATTTAATACTATAGACTAAAAAAATATTATTATAGTTATAAATTATTAAGAACTGGCTTAATATAAAAAAATATATAAATAAATCTTTTTTTTAATAAAATAAATAATTATATAGAAACTTCAGAAAAAGAAAGATAGATATTTATTTTTATTATAAATAATAGGAATATTTAATTAGAGAGTATAATTAAGATTCTTCTATTTAGTTAATTATATAAGCTGTAGTTATAATTTAAAAAAAGAATTAATTTAAGAAGATCTTAAATAATTATTAAAACTATTAGAAAAAAATACTCTTTATACATAATTATAAACAGAGATATTAAAGTAGAATAATTAATCTCAATTATTTCTTTTTTAAATAATATTTGACTAATTAATATTTATATAATAATAGATACTGAATACTTAATCTATAAAATTATTAATTAAAAGTTTATATAAAAGCAAGATCTGAAGCTGATTCTTATTATATTTATTCCAATAATTGAAATTAATAGAAAAAGAATAATTAATTATATTACTCTTATATAGAGTGGCTAACAGCCAGGTCAGGTCAGGTTAATTAGAATTTTTATATCTAATCGCCAGATTATAATTAGATTAAGAAAATTTTTATATCTGACTATAATATAGCTAAAAAGCAGATAATTAATTATTTTAATTATTCTTAATACTAAGATTTATTTATTATATCTTTTTAAGCTCTAGCACAGTTAAGATATATTTAGATTAAATAATTATTAATCTGGCTATCTTTATTATTATCTAAAAATATATAAAAAGAAGCTTTTTAGATTAAAAAAATATAATTAAAAAAGAAATTAATATCTTTTTTATTATTATTTATTAGAAATAATAAGAAAATCTTAGTTATATTAATAAAATTCAGCTTTTTATAAAATTATTATTTTTATAATAAAAAATATATATAAAAATATATAATTATTATTCTATTTTAATTATATATCTTAATTATATTATAGAACACTAGAAAAATTATATATTAATTATTAATTAAAATACTAAAAATAAATATATTATTTTTATTCTATTATTTTTTCTAGATTAGACTATTCTTAGATTTATAAATAAGATATAGCTTAAAGAGCTATTAATAAGATTAGAAACTAATAAATAATTAAGAAGATTATAAATAGTTAGATTATTAAAATAAAACAGATTAAACAAGTTAAATAAATTAAATAGATTAAATAAATTAAATAAATAAAATAAATAAATAAAATATACTAGATTTGTATTATAATATTATAATTTTTATAAAAAATTTTATAAAAATCTTTTATAAATCTTTTTTATAAATATCTATTTTCTATTTTAGTTTATTATATTTTAAATAATTTTATTTAAAAAAAGAAACTATTCTATAACTCTGGGCTTTAGATATAAATTTCTATTTATTAAATTTATTAAAATAAATAAAATACAGCGGGTATCTTAGTTATATATTAAAATATAATAGATTATATTTATATAAAATTATATTTTAAAATAAAATAAACTATCTTTATAGAATTTTCTATTTTTATTTTTTTATATTTATTATTTATAAAATAGCTTTAGAATTATAAATTAATTATAATTATCTAATTTATTTTTAGAGAATACTATTAAGTCTTTTTTTTTATTTCTTAAATCTTTATAAATTATAATAATATTTAAATTAAAATAAGCTTTTTAAATTAGATCTTTTCTTCTTTCTTAAATCTTAAGATTATATATATTATAAAGAATCAGAAGATTATTCTATATTTAATTTTTTTAAAAAATTTTTTTATTTTTTAAAATTAATAATAAAAAATAATCTTTTCTAAAAATTATATATAAACTAAAAAACTGTTATTTTATTTTAATTAAAAAAATTATTAATAATATAAAACAGTTTTTAGAAAGATATATTATTTTTTAATAAAATCTTTTATATTTATTATATTATATATTTTTATATCTTATAATATCTAAAAATTAAAAACTTAGAAATTAATTTTATAAATTATTATTTTTATAAAAATTATAAAAAAAAACTATTATTAATTATATCTAAATAAATAATTAGTCAGATACTAAGTAAAGAATTATTATAGATATTTATTTATTTTTTTAAGATAAATCTTTTTTAATTATTATCTTTCTCTAGATCTTTATAATTTATAATAAATAGAATTTTTAGAATTAAGCTTTATATTTTATAATTATCTGTTATTTATTATTTTAAATTATTAAATATATTTAATTTAAATAGATAATTAATCTTATTACTTTATTTTTTTATTAAAAATTAAGTTCTTTTAATTAAATATAAATTGGAGAATATTTTATAAAATTATTTAAAAAAATATATATACAGCTGCTATTAAAGTTTTTAAATATTAAATAAATATTAATTATAATAGACTACTAGATTAGTTCTAATTAAAAAATATTTTTTAATTTAATTAAATATTTTTTAATAAAAGATATAAATTATTATAAGATTTTACTAGATTTTTAATTAATATTTAAATCTTATATTAATAAAAATCTAGTTATAATTATTTTATTAGTCTTATATAAATATAATTTTATCTATTAGTTATTAAATATAATAACTAATAATATTAATAATAATAATATAATATTTAGTATAATCTTAGCTAAATTTTAAATTTAATTTAGTCAGAATACTTAGTTTTATAATATTCTAATTAATTCTGATTTTTTAAAAATTATTTAAAACTAGTATTATATTTTTTATCTTATTTATATAATTTAGCTTATAATTAATATTCTTTTATAGAAACTTTAGATTAAGATCTTAAATAGTATTATTAAATATATATAAAAAAATAATAATAAAAATTTTAAAATCTTTTTTAATATTTTAAATATTTTTAAAAAAATATATTCTAAAAGCTGTCTATAAAAGACTAATATAAAATCTTTTTTTATAAAAAATTTTTAAAAATCTTTTATTAGCTAGTTTATTATACTAATTTTTAATTATAAATTTAAAAAATTATATAATTTATAAATATAAGCTCTTAATATTATAAAAAATTCTTATTTATTTAATAACTTAAATCTAATTTAATCTATTATCTTCTTTTTAACTATAAAATTTATTAAAACTTAATCTATCTTATAATTTACTGAATATTTAATCTTTATTAAATAATTAAAAATTTTATTCAATACTATAAGTATAATAATATTAATTATTTTTATTTTATTATAATTAAATAAAAATAAATAGAATATCTTCTTAAGCTTTTATATTTTCTTTTTTTTATTTTTTATCTCTCTAAGAATAATAGATCTATTATTTATAAAATTTATAATATTTATAATAATCTCTTTAATTATTTAAATTATTTAATTAATAGACTAGAAAAAAAATAGATATTTTAAAAAAAGAAGATTTTTAAAAACTTATATAATATATATTAAAAGCTCTAAAAGTATTATTATTATATTTATTTAATAAAAAATTATATTTATATAATTATAATTATTCTAAACTTAATATTAAAGCTTAAGAAATTTAAGAAAAATATATAACTAAATAATAATATTAATTAATATTATAAATATTAAACTGTTTTTAAAAAGATATTCTTTTTTTATTTTAATTAAAATTTAATAATTAATATACTGTTAATAATCTCTAGATTATTATTAAATCTAAAAAAGATTTTTTATAATATTTTTAAATATTAGAAACTCTCACCGGCAGTTAAAATATATAAAAAACTTAAGATATATCTAGATATTAAAAATATATAGCTTTTTAAGATATCTTTAATTAAATTAATATAATTTTAGATATTATAAAATATATTAATATTATTATTTATTAAAAATCTTATTATAATTAGTTTTTTATTCTTTATTAGATAGCTAGAGATTTTCTCTTAGTTATAATTAATAATATTAGTATTAAATATTTTTTAATAATTCTTAAGATATCTGCTACTATTATCAGAGCTATCTTAATTTTAATATAATTAAAATAATTATATTTTAAATATATATTAATTATTTTATTATAAATAAGAAATATTAGAATATACTTAATAATTATAATTTAGATTTAATTATTTCTATACTTAAGAAGTAAGAAAAGAATAA
Source organism: Aspergillus heteromorphus CBS 117.55 (assembly GCF_003184545.1). NCBI lineage: Eukaryota > Fungi > Ascomycota > Eurotiomycetes > Eurotiales > Aspergillaceae > Aspergillus > Aspergillus heteromorphus. Next base: position 172,420 of record NW_020290443.1, read on the forward strand.
AATAATTATTATTTTTTATATTAATAAAAATAAAAATATAGATAATCTTGAAAATAACTCAGAGAATAAATTATTATTAAAATTAAAAAAACTAGTCTTATTTAAGTTTTTAATTATTATATATATTTAGATAAAGATAGAGACTTAGTCTTTATAATTTCTATATTATTATAATTATTATTTTAGATAGTATAAAGAATAAATATTCTATATTTTTTTTAATTTTTTTTATACTAGATTCTATAAAAATCTTTTTTAAAGTATAATATATTTTTTAAAATAATTAATTAAATAGATCAAGCAGTAGACTATATTTAAAGAATATTATTATATTTATACTATAATTAAATATATATTATACTTTATATATTATTTATATAAAAAAATATATATATTATAAATTAATCTGCGGTTATTAATTTATTTATTATATTTAATCTTTTTAATTAGTAGATATAAATAGTTATAATAATAATTATATTTTAATCTAATCTTAATTATACAGTTAAAAATTTTTTATATCTTAATCTGACTATTAGATTATGGCCAGATTAAGGTTAAGATATAACAGTCAGATTAAGCCACTCTACTCTTATATAACTACATATTAAAATATATATTAAGTCTAATACTTATATATATATAATAAATTATCTGCTTAAATATAATATTATCTTAGACTTATTTTAATTAAAAAAATATAATAGAAGAATTAAATTAAACTAGAGTGGCTTAATCTGACTATTATATCTTAATCTTAATCTGGCCATAATCTGATAATTAAATTAAGATATAAAACTTTTTTAATTATATAATTAAGATTAGATTAAAATATAATTATTACTATAATTATTTATACCTGCTGATTAGAAAGATTAAATATAATAAATAAATTAATAATTATAGATTAATTTATAATATATATATATTCTTTTATATAGATAATATAGAAAGTATAATATATATTTAATTATAATATAAATATAATAATATTTTTTAAATATAGTCTACTATTTAATCTATTTAATTAATTATCTTAAAAAATATATTATACTATAGAAAAGACTTTTATAAAATCTAATATAAAAAAATAAAAAAGAATATAAAATATTTATTTTTTATATTATTCAGAATAATAATTATAATAATATAAAAATTATAAAGATCAGATTTTTATATCTATCTTTATTTAAATATATATAATAGTTAAAGATTTAGATAAGACTGATTTCTTTAATTCTAATAATAATCTATTTTTTAAATAATTTTTAAGATTATTTATATTCTTATTCTTACTAATATAAAAAATAGTAATTATTTTATTTTTCTTTTATTTTTTAGATATAAAAATAATTAAATCTGGATTAAGATTATTAAATATATTCTAATATTTCTTATTTATAATAAAATAATTAATATATATTTAAAATATAACTGTTTTAATTATATTAAAATAAAAATAATATTAATAATAATAGCAGATATCTTAAGAATTATTAAAAAAATATTTAATATTAATATTATTAATTATAACTAAGAGAAAATCTCTAGCTATCTAATAAAGAATAAAAAATTAATTATAATAAAATTTTTAATAAATAAGAATATTAATATATTTTATAATATCTAAAATTATATAAATTTAATTAAAAATATTTTAAGAAGCTATATATTTTTAATATTTAGATATATCTTAAGTTTTTTATATATCTTAATTATAAATAAAGATTTCTAATATTTAAAAATATTATAAAAATCTTATCCAGATTTAATAATAATCTAAAAATTATTAATAATATATTAATTATTAGATTTTAATTATAATAAAAAGAGAATATCTTCTTAAAAATAATTTAATATTTATAATATTAATTAATATTATTATCTAATTATATATTTTTCTCAAACTTCTTAAGCTTTAATATTAGATTTAGAATAATTATAATTATATAGATATAATTTTTTATTTAATAAATATAATAATAATATTTTCAGAGCTTTTAATATATATTATATAAATTCTTAAAAATCTTTTTTTTAAAATACTTATTTTTTTTAAGTCTGTTGATTAAATAATCTAAATATTTAAAATAATTATTATAAATATTATAAATCTTATAAATAATAAATCTATTATTCTTAAAGAGATAGAAAATTAAAAAAAATATAAAAATTTAAGAAGATATTCTATCTATTTTTATTTAATTATAATAAAATAAAGATAATTAATATTATTATATTTATAATACTAAATAAAACTTTTAATTATTTAACAGAGATTAAGTATTTAATAAATTATAAAATAAATTAAGTTTTAATAAATTTTATAATTAAAAAGAAGATAATAAATTAAGCTAGATTTAAATTATTAAATAAATAAAGTTTTTTTATAATATTAAAATTTTATATTTATAAATTATATAATCTTCTGAATTTATAATTAAAAATTAATATAATAAATAATTAATAGAAGACTTCTAGAAGTTTTTTATAAAAAAGAATTTTATATTAATTTTTTATAGATAGCTTCTAGAATATATTTTCTTAAAAATTTTTAAAATATTAAAAAAGATTTTAAAACTTTTATTATTATTTTTTTATATATATTTAATAATATTATTTAAAATCTTAATCTGATGTTTCTGCAGAAGAATATTAATTATAAATTAAATTATATAAATAAAATAAAAATATAATATTAATTTTAAATAATTTTTAAAAAATTAAAATTAACTAGAGTATTATAAAATTAAATATTCTAAGTTAATTAAATTTAAAATTTAGTTAAGATTATACTAAATATTATATTATTATTATTAATATTATTAATTATTATATCTAATAATTAATAAATAAGATTATATCTATATAAGATTAATAAAATAATTATAGCTAGATTCTTATTAATATAAGATTTAAATATTAATTAAAAATTTAATAAAATTTTATAATAATCTATATCTTTTATTAAAAAATATTTAATTAAATTAAAAAATATTTTTTAATTAGAATTAATTTAATAATCTATTATAATTAATATCTATTAAATATCTAAAAATTTTAATAATAATTATATATAAATCTCTTCAAATAGTTTTATAAAATATTCTTTAATTTATATTTAATTAAAAAAACTTAATTTTTAATAAAAAAATAAAGCAGTAAGATTAATTATTTATTTAAATTAAATATATTTAATAGTTTAGAATAATAAATAATAGATAATTATAAAATATAAAATTTAATTTTAAAAATTCTGTTTATTATAAATTATAAAAATCTAGAAAAAAATAATAATTAGAAAAGATTTATCTTAAAAAAATAAATAAATATTTATAATAATTTTTTACTTAATATCTAACTAATTATTTACTTAGATATAATTAATAATAATTCTTTCTTATAATTTTTATAAAGATAATAGTTAATATAATTAATTTCTAAGTTTTTAATTTCTAAATATTATAAAATATAAAAATATATAATATAATAAATATAAAAATTTTTATTAAAAAATAATATATTTTTCTAAAAATTATTTTATATTATTAATAATTTTTTTTAATTAAAATAAAATAATAGTTTTTTAATTTTTATATAATTTTTTAAAAAAATTATTTTTTATTATTAATTCTAAAAAGTAAAAAGCTTTTTTTAAAAAATTAAATATAAAATAATCTTTTAATTCTTTATAATATATATAATCTTAAGATTTAAGAAAGAAAAAAAGATCTGATTTAAAAAGCTTATCTTAATTTAAATATTATTATAATTTATAAAGATCTAAGAAACAGAAGAAGAAGATTTAATAATATTCTTTAAAAATAAATTAAATAATTATAATTAATTTATAATTCTAAAGCTGTTTTGTAAATAATAAATATAAAAAAATAAAAATAAAAAACTTTATAAAAACAATTTATTTTATTTTAAGATATAATTTTATATAAATATAATCTATTATATTTTAATATATAACTAAGACACCTGCTGTATTTTATTTATTTTAATAAATTTAATAAATAAAAATTTATATCTAAAGTCTAAAATAGAGTGGCTAACAGCCAGGTTAGGTTAGATTAATTAAATTTTTTATATCTAATCGCCAGATTATAATTAGATTAGAAAAGATTTTATATCTAATCGCCAGATTATAATTAGATTAAAAAAGATTTTATATCTAATTATAATATAGCTAAAAATTAGATAATTAATTATTTTAATTATTCTTAATATTAAGATTTATCTACTATATTTTTTTAAGCTTTAGTATAATTAAAATATATCTAAATTAAATAATTATTAATCTAATTATCTTTATTATTATTTAAAAGTATATAAAAAGAAGCTTTTTATATTAAAGAAATATAATTAAAAATAATTAATATTTGTTTTATTATTATTTATTAAAAATAATAAGAAAATTCTAGTTATATTAATAAAATTTAGTTTTTTACAAAATTATTATTTTTATAATAAAAAATATATATAAAAATATATAATTATTATTTTATTTTAGCTATATATCTTAATTATATTATAGAATATTAGAAAAACTATATATTAATTATTAATTAGAATATTAGAAATAAATATATTATTTTTATTTTATTATTTTTTTTAGATTAGATTATTCTTAGATTTATAAATAAGATATAGCTCAAAGAGCTATTAACAGAATTAGAAATAAATTATAAATTATATATAGAACAGTTAAAAAAATAGTTAAATTATTAGAATAAAGCAGATTAAATAGATTAAATAGATTAAATAAATTAAATAAATTAAATAAATTAAATAAATTAAATAAATTAAATAAATTAAATAAATTAAATAAATTAAATAAATAAAATATACTAGATCTATATTATAATACTATAGCTTTTATAAAACATTTTATAAAAACTTTTTATAGATTTTTTTTATAAAGATCTATTTTTTATTTTAATTTATTATATCTTAAATAACTTTATTTAAAAGAAGAAATTATTTTATAATTTTAAGCTTTAGATATAAATTTCTGTTTATTAAATTTATTAAAATAAATAAAATATAACAGATATATTAGTTATATATTAAAATATAATAAATTATATTTATATAAAATTATATTTTAAAATAAAATAAACTATTTTTGCAGAGTTTTCTGCTTTTATTTTTTTAAATTAAAAACTTAGAAATTAGTTCTATAAACTATTATCTCTGTAAGAATTATAAAAAGAAATTATTATTAATTATATTTAAATAAATAATTAATTAGATATTAAATAAAGATTTATTATAGATATTTATTTATTTTTATAAAATAAATCTTTTCTAATTATTATCTTTTTCTAAATTTTTATAATTTATAATAAATAGAACTTTTAGAATTAAGTCTTATATTTTATAATTATTTATTATTTACTATTCTAAACTATTAAATATATTTAATTTAAATAAATAATTAATCTTACCGCTTTATTTTTGTATTAAAAATTAAGTTTTTTTAATTAAATATAGATTAAAAAATATTTTATAAAATTATTAAAAAAGATATATATATAGCTGCTATTAAAATTTCTGAATATTAAATAAATATTAATTATAATAAATTATTAGATTAGTTCTAATTAAAAAATATTTCTTATTTTAATTAGATTTAATCAGATTAATCAGATTAATTAGTTAGATAATTCTATTTTAAATTTAATATTTAGTATTTTTTCTTATTCTTTTTATAATATATTTTATAAAAGTCTTTTTCAGAGTATAATATATTTTTTAAGATAATTAGTTAAGCAGATTAAGTAGTAGATTATATCTAAAGAATATTATTATATTTATACTATAATTAAATATATATTATACTTTATATATTATTTATATAAAAAGAATATATATATTATAAATTAATCTATAATTATTAATTTATCTGTTATATCTGATTTTTCTAATTAACAGATATAAATAATTATATTAATAATTATATCTTAATCTAATCTTAACTATATAATTAAAATTTTTTTATATCTTAATCTGATTATCAGGTTATGGCCAGATTAAGATTAAGATATAACAGTCAGGTTAAGCCACTCTAGTCTAAAATTATAAAATAGTTTCTTTTTTTAAATAAAATTGCTTAAAATATAATAGACTAGAATAAAAAATAGATATTTATAAAAAGAATTTATAAAAAATCTTTATAAATTTTTTATAAGAGCTATAATATTATAATATAGATTTAGTATATTCTATTTATTTTATTTTTTTATTTTATTTATTTAATTTATTTAATTTATTTAATTTATTTAATCTGTTTAATCTGTTTTATTTTAATAATCTAATTATTTATAATCTTCTTAATTATTTATTTATTTCTAATTTTATTAATAGCTCTTTAAGCTATATCTTATTTATAAATCTAAGAATAGTCTGATTTAGAAAAAATAATAGAGTAAAAATAATATATTTATCCTTAGTATTTTAATTAATAATTAATATATAGTTTTTCTAGTATTCTATATAATATAATTAAGATATATAACTAAAATAGAATAATAATTATATATTTTTATATATATTTCTTATTATAAGAATAATAATTTTATAAAAAGCTGAATTTTATTAATATAACTAGAATTATTTTATTATTTTTAATAAATAATAATAAAAAAATACTGATTTTTTTTAATTTAATTTTTTTTTAAAAGCTTTTTTTTATATATTTTTAGATAATAATAAAGATAGTTAGATTAATAATTATTTAATCTAAGTATATCTTAATTATATTAGAGCTTAAAAAAATATAGCAAATAGATCTTAATATTAAGAATAATTAAAATAATTAATTATCTAGTTTTTAGCTATATTATAATCAGATATAAAAATTTTCTTAATCTGATTATAATCTGGTGATTAGATATAAAAATTCTAATTAACCTAATCTGACCTGGCTGTTAGCCACTCTAAATTAAACTAAAACTATATTTATCTTTAAATAATTTAATTAAAATTAAAAATTATAATAATTATATAATCTTCTTTGGCTAAGATATTAGCTGCTATATTCTAAATCTAAATTCAAAAAAAAGAATTTTAAAAATAAATATAAAAATATTTACTATATTATTTTAAAATATTAAGAAACTTTTATATAAACATATAAATTCAATTTAAAGAATATTCTTTTTCTGCAGTATTAATAATTTTTTAAATTCTTTAAACTTAAAAATACTAAAGTTTCTTTCTTACTCTGTAATCTAGAAATTAATTATATTATTAAATTAAAATAAAAAATTAATAAGACTTTATAATTTTTCTAAGAGCTGCTTTATATTATATTAAAAAGAGAGTTTATTATACTTCAGAAAAAATTTGTTAAAATATTAAATAAAAGATTTATTTATATTAATAGCTCTGCAGCTGTAATATCTGTTTTTTTATTAAAAGATCTAATAATTATCTTTAATTTTATATTAAATATTAAGACTTAAATATAGATATTAAAAAGACTACTATTCTCTTTCTCTGATTTACAAAATATTAAATTAAATTAAAAAGATTAAATAATTCATTAAACTGAATTTTTTTATTATATTTTATAAAATCTATATTAAAGAAAAACAGAAATAAATAATAATCTTTTATATATAATATAAATTATATAAGTAGCTTAATATTTTATTTAGTATAATAAATATTTTAAATATTTTCCAGAAATATATTAATTAGATTTTTTATAAATATTTAAATAAGTTTTATTTAATTTATCTAAATAATATCTTTATCTTCTTATCAGAAACTTAGTAGTAATATTAGAATTATATTTAATAAATTCTGTTTAAACTACAGAAAGCAGGATTATATCTAAATATTAATAAATAAAAATTTAAATAGAAGAAGACTAAGTATCTAGAATTTATTATTAAAATTAAATAAAAAAATAAATTTAAATTCTGAGAAAATCCGCGCTACATAAAAATAAAAAGTTTTTATTATTAGTCTATACTAAACTTCTTAGATCTATTTAAATCTTTTTATTACCTTGTAAGGAAAGATATTTTATTTTAATAAATATAAAAACATTAGAATAATTTTAGCTATTTAAAAATACTTTTTTATATTAAACTAATAGTTGCTTTTTTTTAATTTTAATTAAAAAGTATTATTAAAAGTAGATTTATCTAACTATAATTTAAATGCTTTTCTTAATATAATAAAAATAAAAAGCTATATTTATGTATATATATATTTAAATACCTCTGTTTAGCTAAGAGTAATTATAAGATCTATAATAAGAAATTATTAGTAGTTATTTAATATATAGAAATTTAAAATACAAAACTATATTTAATTAAAAAGTTTAAAATAATTATTAATTATAAAAATCTGAAGTACTTCTATTTTCTATAAAAAATTATCTAAATAATATATTAGATAAAGTCTTTTATTTAATAAATTTGACTTTTTCATCTATTATAAGAATATTAAGAATAATTAAGTAAATATATTTTTTTAATAGAACTAAGATAATTTAGATAAATAAAATAAATAAATAATATTATAGATATTTTAATTATTTTAATTAGAAAAATATAAAAGAACTGCTATTATCAGATTCTTAAAATAATATTAATCTTTATAAATATAATTAATTATTGAAAGAAATTAAGAATAACAATTAAATATATTAGAAAGTCAAGATAATAATTAATTAAAATATATAAAAGTTTTTCTCTAACTTAAATATAAATATTTTTATTATTAGATATATTCTTAATAGTTAGAAAATCCTGATTTTTTAAAAATATAAATTAATATTAAAATCTAAATTTCTATAAATTAAACTAATATAAAAAGTATATAACTCTTTTTTAATAAAAAATCTAGAATAAAAATATATTTATAAAATTATTAATTATAAGTAAATCTAATCTAATATAATATAGAATATCTAAAATTTTATATAAAATTATAATATTTATTATAAATTCTGCGCCTGATATAAATAAAAATATAATTTATTTCAATCTTTTTTAATATCTAAATACTCTTAACAGAATATTAATATAGATTTTACTTTTAAACTATCTAAAAATAATAAATATATTAATCTATTTATAATTACTAACTGTTTAATTAAAGAAGTAATTCTGATAGCTATAAAAGAGATACTTATTAAGATTATTATATAAATAATTCTGAATTAGTATATTTAGTAATATAAAATATTATAATCTATTATTTTAGACTGCGGCAGATAGTTTATATTTTATAAAAAAGATAGAAAAATAATTATATAATTTTATTAGAATTAAAAATTAATTTTTTATTATCTATTATTTTCAGACAAACAGAACTATTATATAAATAAATAATATAATTAAAATCTATTTAAGAATATATATATAATATAATTAATATAACTAGATTTAACTCTTTCTATTTATAAAAATAATTATTAATTTATAAATCTTTATTATTACTTCTATTATCTTTTTTTTAGTTATAAATATAATCTATTGTTTTTAATTTAATTAAAGATTAATTTATTTTATATAAAAATATTTTAAAGAGTTTTATATAAATAAATAAAATTATTATATATATAATTAAGAAAGTCAGTAATAAGGCACAAGTATTTCTTATATATATATAATAAAAAACTAAGATATAGATTAATAAACTCAGAATATCTATATCAAGATATTAAAAAGAATAATTTAATTTAATTAAATCTAAAGAATATTATTATTAATTTATTCAATAAGAAGCTAGACTAAAAGGATATAAAATATATTATTATAAAAATAATAAGAATTTATTTTATTTAATTAAATATTTTTATTAAAATTTATAATATATTTTATATAGATTTATTATTATCAGTAGTAATAGATAAATAGTTATTATAATAAATAAATAACCAGTAATTCTCTGCTTTTTATATTTAAAAAAAATATTTAATTAAAATTATTTAAAATAAAATATAATAATATAAAGAGTAGGAATAGAGACTATATTATTATATTAAATATATTAAATATATTCAGATTATTTAAAAATTAGTTATAATTTTGTAACATATTTCTGCTATATATAACTAGAAGTATTTTTAAATAAAATTATTTTATAATTTTATTTATTCTATTTAAGTCTGTAATCAAGAATAATAATATTATTTTTTTAAATATAAAAAAAAACAAATTATATTCTTTTATAACAGAATCTGCAAAAGTCTTTTATAAATCTTATTAAAAAAACAGTACAGACAGTATGTAATTAATTCTTAAAAAGTCATATTAATCTAATAAATAAATTAATAAATAATCAAAGCTTAGTCTAGAGTACTAAAATTTCTAGAATTATTATTGATTTTATATATATTTAATCTGAGTCAGTAAACTATCTGATATTATATTAATTAATAAAAAATCTATTTATTATCTGCGAGAATTTATTCGCAGATCTAAGCCAGTTTATAAAGCTTGATTATTAAAGAAATAAAAAGATTTAATATTAAGAATAATATATACCTATATAAATATATATATTTAATATCAGCTATTTTTTAGAAAAGGATATAATTTAAATATTTATAAATAAAATTTTATAATAAGCTGTATTTCTTAAGTATAATATAAAATATATTTTATATAATAGATGTAATTATAATAATTTATAAGAGTTTGTGTTTAAGATAGTATAAAGAAAGTATATCTATTACAAAGTCAAGATAGTATCTGTATTATTTAAAGTATTAGAGACCTTCTGCAACAGTTATTTACTATTAATACTTTAATTCAAAATCAGATATAGCAGCCCGCCTCTAGTAATCAGCTATAAAATTATTTAAAAAATATTTACTTTACTGCCTCAGCGGGCAGAAAATCTTCTACTTAAGATTAGTAGTATTAATTTATATATAAGGATATATATATATATATATATATATATATATATAAGCTCTCTAGAGCCCTCTAAAACAGTCTATTTTAATTACTTTACTAATACTCTCTATTACTTTATCAAGATCTCTGTCTGATTTTTATATATACTTGCCTATTATACTTATCTATTATATTTATTTAGACTGTTAAGTATATATAAATAGTCTGAATAGCTTTAATTCTTTTTAAAATAATATTTCTTAATAATTAATAATTATTAACTATTTTGTAATTACTATACTAGGCCTAATTGTTTAAATAATAAATATTAGTGCTTATATTTTATTTATATATCTTATAAATAATTAATTATACAGATTTATTCTGATTAGGCCTTAGCAGATTACTAAGAAATTGATACTAATCTAATATATTAATTATAAATATAAATAACTATTGGAGAAGGTCTCTATTATTATCTGTTTTTTATCTAACTTCTCTTGTGAATAAATATATCTGTAGGAATTTTATAAATTATATACTATAATATCTGTTAGTATAATATCTTTATAAGAAACTATTTCTATAGTACAAGTATTTCTTGTGATATAGTATATTATAAGTATTATAAGGATTACTATTCTTATAATTATAATAATCTATAAATAATCAGAGTTATAAAATATAAAGAATATATTACAATTTATAAAATTTATAAATTAATATTAATAATTTATTTAAAAATATTTACAAATAATAATTCTACTTATAGATTTTATTAAGGAATTTTGTAAAAAAAGAAAAAGAAAATCTAATATAGAATTTTTTATAATTAATATTTATAGAAGCTTCAAGCAGCTGAAAATAATATTTATAAAAAATATTATAATTATTTATTTTAAAAAAAATAAATATATATTAAAAGAAATATATTTAGTTTTATAATGAATAATATATTATTATAAAAAAATATAGATACTTAATAAATTCTAATTATATTTTATTTATAAAAAATAATTATAATAAAAAATATCATAAATTTTATAATTAAAAATTACTTATAATAATATAATTATTTAAAAAATAATATTATTAATTAAAAAAAGCAGATCTTATAATTAAGATATTTATTAATTATAAATATTTTAAATACTTTGTAATAAGTCTAGAGCTGTTATAAAAATAATATAATAAATATAATAACTTATAATATTTTTATTCTATTTTATTTATTATTTAAATATATAAAAATTTATAAATATATTTTTATAATATTTAGAATATAAAAAAGAATAATAATTAAAAATTATAAGAAACTAAGTAAATTAGTTTTATAATAATTATCTAATCTACTTAGATTATAAAAATTAAAAAATATAGAAATAAAGACTTTATTTATAAATATTAAAAATATTTTTATTTATAAATATATTTTAAATCTATAAAAAGTTACAGAAGAAAAAATAATAAATAATATTATTATTAAAAAAGAATTATATTATAAAAACTCTTATAAAGCTGCTAGTTACAGTATCTATAATATTAAAAAAGAATTAATAAATAGAAAAGATTTATAAAAGATTAAGAGATTTTAAAAACTTTAAATTATAAAAAAAAAAAAACTTTTATAATAAAAAAATTATAAAAATCTTTTATAAAAAATAAGATAACTATATATTTTAAATAAGTATATTTTTAAGCTTTAAATATTTAAAAAATTATATAATAATTCTATTATAGATTATTTTATAAATAAGAAATATTAATATTAATATTATAATAATTTTAATAATTAGAAATAAATAATTTTATAAATAAATACTATTAAGTCTATAAAATATATTAAAATAATAAAATAATTTATAAAAAATAATAAAAATTGCTAGAATCTTTATCTATATTTATAAAAGTTTTAAAAAAATAATAATAAATTTCATTATTAGTTTATTTATAAATACAAGTATTATTAAGAGCTTATAAGAGATTTTTAATAATATTTTAATAATAATCAATTAATATAATAAAATAATTTATTTATTCTTTTTATAAAAAAGTCTTAATAAAAAAATCTTATAAAAATCTTTATTAAAAAGATCTTTTATTTATATAATATATCTGCAAATATTATTATAGATTATAATAATATTTTTATAAAAAGATTTTAATCTGATTTTAATCAGATTTTATTTATATATTTAGAATAAAAAAAATCAAGCATAGTTTATTATTTATAAACTAATAATCAAACTAAAAAATTAAATAATATTCTTAAGTAATATTTATAAAACTATATTAATCTTAAATAAAATAATTAAATAGATTTAATATCTATTATAGAGTTTATATATAATAATATTTTATAAATCTTTATAAAAAATTATTTTTTTATATTATTACAGCAGAATATTCATAAGTAATTAAAATAAATTTTTATAAAAAGAGAAAGATATTAAAGTTTCTAAATAAATTAAATATATTTAAAAGATTTATATTAAAATAAAAATAAATCTAATTTTTATTTATAAGAAATAGAAATAATTTTATAATTGTAAAAAATAAATAACAGGCTTTATATTAAAAAAAATAATTTAATTATTTATAAAATATTTCTTATAAAAATAGACTAATAAAAAGCTAGATTTATAAAATAAAAAATCTTATTATATTATTAAATAAATAAACTCTTAAGTCTATAGACTAAAATTACTTACAGAATTAGAAATATATAATATATATTATATATTATTATTTTATAAATATTATAAAATAAATAAAATAAACTTGCAGATGTATTTTTTATAAAAAAAAATTATAAATATTATTTAAAAGTTTTAATAGCCTTACAGAGTTAAAATAGATTCTGAAAAATATTAATTAAATAAAAGAATTATTTTAATAAGAATAATATCTAAAAATTAATTATAAATTTATATTATCTATAGTTTCATAGAATATTTGTTTATAAATATAGTCTTTATTTAAAAAATAAAAAAAAAGATAAAATAATAAAATAATAAAAAAGATTATCTATAAAAAACTTTATTTAATTATAATTAAAATATAAAATATAGCAAGTATTTATAAAAATAGAGATAAATAAATTAATTATTCAATTTATAAAAAATAAATCTTATAACTTGTCTGAATAAAATTATTATATCTTTATTTCTAAATATTATTAATATATATTATAAATACTTTTAAGTCTAAAAGATTATAATATATATTATATATTTAATTAAAAAGAAAGAGCCAGTCAGCTCTAGTTATAAAAAAACCTTATAAAACTAGATTTAAATCTCTAGCTAATAATAATTATTATATTTAATAAAAATTATAAATTCTATTATTAATTATATAATTTAATATCTTTTTTAATTAGATAAAGACTATAATTTCATTTAAAAAAAATCTAATATAATTATTAGTATATTTGTAAAGATATTAATAAATTAATTTATTACAGATAGATTTATAAATTAAATTAAAATTTAATTTATAATCTTAATATTTTATAAAGCAGATTAATTTCAGATAGCTCTGGATATATTTTTTTTAAAAAAAGATAATTTATTTATTTCTAATTTATAAATTATAGAAATAATGAAAATATTATTTAAAATAATAATTTCATTATAATAATGAATAATAAAGAAAGTATAAAAAAATATAGTTATAAAAAATCAGACTATTTTGAAAACCTTAATTAATAAGATAACAAATTATATATAAATTAGTTTTTTATATTTCATAAAGAAAATAGATATTTCTTACAGAAAAAAAAATATAATAAAAATAATAATAGTAATATTAGCGGCAATAATAATAATAATAGTAATAATAATAATAATAATAATAATAATAATAATAATAATAGTAGTAGTAAAGATAATTATAAAAATAGACTAATATAGTTCTATATTAATTATAAAATATAAGATAAATCTCTCTAAAAAAATACCTATTATAAACATACACAGAGAAACAAAATAAAAATAAAAAATAATAATATTTTTATAATAAATATAATAACTGCTTTATAAAAAAAATCAAAAATATATAATATAATAAAAAAGATATTAAAATAATTAATTATAATTTTTAGATTAGATTATATATCTTAGACTTATAAAATAATAAATATCTATAGATTGATATAAGATTATAAAATATTATATTTTATAATCTAATATAAATATTCTAGATCTATAAGAGTATAGACAGTTATAAGAGTATACACAGCTGCAAAAATATAAATAATTATAAGAATTCTTTAAACAAGTACTTATTTATAATAATAATAATAATTAAAAAGAGAAGACTGCAGAGTAGAGAGAGTTAAGAAAAAAAATATTATTAAAAATATTCTTTCTTAGAGCTCTAAGTTTTAAGTCCTGAGTTTTAATTTATATTTAAATTAAGAATATTATACTATATTTATTATTTATCATATTTATTACTTAGTTATAATTATAGAAATCTAAAGTATAATAAATAATAATATAATTATAATAGACTTATATAAAATAAATATTATTAAAAAAATTATTTTTTTAATTAATTTTCTTATAAAGAAGATTTTATAACAAAGATTTTAATAATATTTAATTTTTTATAAAGAATAATCTTAAAAACTAAGATTTTAAAAAAAGAAATAATTATAAGAATAATAATTCTTATAATTTTTATAATATATTATATTATAAGAAATATTTATACTATAAAAATAATTTCTTATAAAATAATTATATTAGTATAATATATAATATATAGAATTTTTATAAATATATTTATTAATAAAAAAAATTAGATAAAAGACTAATAATAATACTTTAAGTAATATAAATATTATCTTTACTTTATAATAGATATACTTTCTTTATACTATCTCAACACATACTCTTATATAAGAAAATAATATTTTTTATCTATTTATATATTTATTCAGATTCTAAGTATTGGTCTATTAAAAATATCTAGAAATAATTAAACTTATAGCTAATAATTCTTATTATTTTATAAAAGAATATATAACTCTGCTGATTAGAAAAATATAAATAATAATAATAATAATAATAAAAACTAAATATTTATATCTTTTTTAAGATTTTACTTTTATATCCGGGAAGTAAGATAGTATTAAAAACTAATAAACTTATAATTAATAAATTCTTATTAAGTTCAAAAATAATAGTTATTCTTATTATTTTCTAAGTTAATTAAATAAGAAGAATAAAAAAATAAAGATAAAAAAATCAGATATTTATATTCTTTAGACTCTGTCTTAGTATTTAAAAGTAAGATAATATTAAAAATTAGCAAACTTATAATTTATAAATTCCTATTAATCTGAAAATAAATAGTTATTCTTATTATTTTCTGAACCAGCTGATTTAGAAGAATATAAAAAAAATAGAAGTAAAATTAAAATTAAGTATTTATACTCTCAGGCATTATCTTAATATTTAAGATTCAGATATAAGACTAGTATATGTTAAGAGAAAAATCAGAATATGCTAAGAATAAGATTAAAATAAAATTAATAATAAAATTACAGTAAAATCAATTATACAATTAATATAAATAAATAAAGATCTTAAACTAAATTTCTAGAAAAAAAATAATATTATAAAATATATCTTAAAGCTATTTAATCTATCTAGCCTGATTTATTAGATTAATATCTATTAACTTATATATATATATATATAAAATTATAAGATCTCTGAAAGTTCTCTTTTGAATATTAGTTATTTCTTATATATATAGGCTTCGTTCTTTATAGTTTATGAATTCCGTCCCTAACAATTCTGATTAATAACTATAATAGCAAAGAAATTATACAGCTTAAGTATCTATTTATATAAAATAAAATCTAGCTATTAAATAAGCTAAAACATTTTTTAATATTAAGAACTTATATTTATAAATTATATAATCTTATAAATTTATTATCAAAATTTAGAATAAGAAATAAAAAGTATTAAATAAATTTATAAAAACTGTTTATAAGTCTACAATTATCTATAATATATTTTAATAAATAATGTCTAGAGAATTCTATAGAAATCTCTTATAAATAACTTTTATTATATATTTTTTTAATTATTTAGAAAGTATCATCAGATATCTTAAATTGTTTATTATTATTACTTTATATATATTTATTAGCTTTATTCAGATTAAAAATACTTTTTAATCTAGACGAGTCTAATAATTAATTATAATTAAGATATATCTACATTCTACTATCTAAGAATTTTAATAATAATTAGATATATATTTAAAAGAAATACAAGAATAGTAAGATTAATTATTTATTTAAATTAAATATATTTAATAATTTAGAATAGCAGGCAGCAGATAATCAAAAAATATAGTATTTAATTCAAAAAGTTTCTTTTATTATAAATAAGAGAGATCTAGAGATATTATAGCGGATATTAGTAATAATAATTTACTGAAGAATCCAGAAATCTTATATAGAGATAGGATTCTGCGATATAATAGTTAATAAAACTTATTTTAAAAATATTATATAATATAATAATTCTAAATTAATTATTTAAAGATTTATATTTTTTATAGACTTTTGAAATTATTTTATAATGTTATAAAAAAGATATATTTTATTAATTATAATATTATTAATAATAAAAGATTTTATATAAAAATTAGTATTAATACCTATATTATAAAATATCTTAATAATATTAATATTTAGATTATTATAATCTATACTTAAGATATTTATTAAGATTAGCTTGATACAAATATCTGCGGTTAATTTTAAGATATTATTACTAATTATATTAGCTAAAGAAATATCTTATTCTTAATTATAATTACATTATTTATTATAGTCTTATTTAATATCTTTATTTCTATCTTTATTCTTATTATCTATTTTATAATAATTGTTAGGGGTTGGAAACCCTTGTGTATATAGCTTAATATCCTGTGCTTGTTTTTTTATATAAGATATAATAACTAATTAACTATTATTTAATTAATTTATATTAATTTTTAATTTAATAAAAAAATATTATTATATATTTATTTTTTATTTTATAATAATTTAACTAAGTACTCTAAGATTATATATTTAATTTTTTTAATAATAATATAATTAAAAAAATAATTTAATATTATAAATTTTATTAAAATAAAATTTAAAATTTTTTATATATAATTTATATTAGAGCAGTTCTAGTCTCTATCAAAAATTATATTTTTTAAAAAAAATATTAAAGATTAGAAATTTTTATATATATAACTTAATATTCTATATATTTTTTTTATATCAAATATAATAACTAGTTAACTAGTACTTAGTTAATTTATATTAGTTTTTTAATCTAGTAAAAAAGTATTATTATATACTTATTATCTATCTTTTAATAATAATAATTATATTATATAAAATCATAATTAGTAAAAAACTAGAGCCTTAAATAATCTTAGCTAAATAAAAATTAGAATTATTATAATTAAATTTCTATCTTTAATTATATAATAAAATTATTATAGAATAGATAATAAGTATATAATAATACTGTCTTATCAGATTTAACGATTAATATAAGTTTACTAAGCAGTAGTTAATTAATTATTATATTTTATATTAAAAAAATATATATATAGAATATTAAGCTATATATATAAAGATTTCTAATCTCTAATATATATATATTTTTTAAATATAATCTCTATTAGAGACTAGGACTGCTTTAATATAAATTAGATATAAAAATTTCTAGATTTTATTCTAATAAAATTTATAGTATTTAATTATTCTTTTTTTAATTATATTATTATTAAAAAAATTAAATATATAATCTTAAAATACTTAGTTAAAATATTATAAAAAAATAATAAATATATAATAATATTTTCTTATTAGATTTAAAGATTAATATAAATTAATTAAGTAATAGTTAATTAATTAATATATTTTATAAAAAAAATATAAAATATTAAGTTATATATATAAAAATGTTTAATCTTTAATTATTAATATATATTTTCTTCTTAAGATATAATCTTTATTAAAGACTAGAATTACTTTAATATCAGCTATATATAAAAAATTCTGAATTTTATTTTAATAAAATTTATAATATTCAATTATTTTTTTTAATTATATTACTATCAGAAGAAATTAAATATATAATAATATAATCTTAAAATATTTAGTTAAAATATTATAAAATAAATAATAAATATATAATAATATTTTTTATTAGATTAAAAATTAATATAAATTAATTAAATTATAATAAACTAGTAACTACTTATTATATCTTATATAAAAGAGAGAAGCACAGGGCACCAAGCCACATACACAAGGGTTTCCAACCCCTAACATATACTGCAAAAAGTAATCAGCTAGAGATAAAAAGCTTAAAGATACAGTAAATAAAGATAAATAGAATTAAAATTAACTATTAAGGATCCTATTTCAAAGATATCCCCAAATTAAAAGTAGTTGTAAAGGTGATCCTTTCCGCCTGGATCCTCAACAGTAAAAGTACGGAGTACGGTCACGGAGTAGATATCAGATGATTTATGACTCCTAGTCAGCTTTTCAGCCTAATGGGAAAGGCTGGAACTCACAGCAGCCATTGGTGGACACTGCAAACGGGGTTTATCGCCCCTCAATGGATACCACACAACTGGCCAACAGACTTCTCCTGCCACCCACCTTTTGCTATTATTACACGGTGCCAGATCCCTGACCCCGCTTTTCTGTGGCAGTTGTCGTCATGTGGCACACCCATCATATGGCCTTCTGTAAAAACTATCATTTGCTGTTAGAACATAGCGGGCTGTTCCTTCTGATTCATATTTGGCACCGACATAGCCTAAGTGTTAGGTCATCGGCTTCAACTTCTCCTATCTTCGAGGCTCCCTCGGCTACCCTGGGACACTACACAATAGCACGTCATTTTAGTCAGTCACCCTTAATGCTGCCAGTCTGCCACACCCACGCACCAACCCCGCAGAACAAATACTTGGACTACTACTACTCCGTAGTTCCTTTCAGTAGCTGTTGCCCAACCATTAGTGTCTCGACTCATACCCCCCTACCCCCCATTCCTGATTCTCTCTTGTCCGTATTAGAGAGGGGCTGCTTACCCGTGAATCAATCCCTTGGACTTCCTGAAACTCCTGGTACAGAGCTATCAGGAGACAAAGATTACTCATAACCATTAACTTTTCAGCCTTTCTCGGCCATTGTGAGACTTATCGCCGAGACCCAAAGTCATATCCGCTTATTGCCACCAGACAAAGACACTGCCCGCGGCCCTGACAAATCATTTGCACGTGTGTTGTGCCAACATTGTCAAGTCTCAGTTCCATTGACTTCCATCAACACCATTTCACCAGTATAGGGATACCTCTGTCACCTTCAAGCGAAAGACATATTTCCAAGACTGACCTCAGAAGCAGTAACTTCTGTTTTATTTTCCATCCTGACTTACTAGTCTTTGTGAAAAACATCACCATCTCAGTCTGACTCACTCAGCTTTAATCTTCAATCTATCCTAGGCAATGACCTCATTCACTGCTTCTCCCCTGCTTGGTCGAAGTGAAAAGACCAACATGAGTTGTCTACCATCTGTTTCCAGTCTAATGTCTCCTCCAGAGTCAAAGCCTCTTGAAAACTTCAACCCTTCATTTTCACCCCACACAATGTCGCAGGATCCATCCTATGTCCATGAAGTGAGGCTTCCTCCCATCTCGAGTGATCGAAAGAGAACACAGTCCGAGATGGATCTACCATCCCCACCTGTTACTCCATATACTGGAAACAAAAAGAGGCGTTCAAACACATCGGATAATGCCGAGAAGGATGCCCTAGTCGGCTCCTCTAGGGACCCTGTTCTTTTCCCCCGCCACGAGTCTCTTATTGATATTGCCGCTGATGAGCCATTATTTGGACCTATGCTTCCTCCATCCGCAGAAGCATTGGTTGATCAGCACATAAACACTCACATGGCGAGATTTGAGACTAAATTAAACAAGCCGACACGTGACGAATATCTCCTAGCTCTTTCATGTGTGCCGATTGTATCCGCCCAATTTAACCGCAACCCAGCCGCATGGGCTAAAGAGGAGCGGGAGACCTTAGAGCGTCAGTTGGTTATGATGAACCGATGTCGCCCGCATTCTCTAGAGGCAAAATTGAAGAAGATTGCCCCGGCTCCTACAAAGAAGGCAGTTTCTGCCCAACTTCGTGTGCCGCGAACACCCAGAGCAAAGCGGACACCAAAGTCCACGCCCAGGCAGAAAGTTTTCAGCACATTTAACTCACCCCCGTCGAGTGGCAAGCCATCTCGCACGATAGGCACAAACCGAGACGATACAGATTATAATTCCATCAAAGACTATTCTCCTTCAATAGAGACTCTTGGAACCAATGCCAAGGCATTGAAGGCTGACTGGAAAGGCCAAGTGCTAGACCTGAGTTTTGACCCGGACCGACATTTGCTCAGTCCTGCCGAGATCAATCTTGCGGCCACTTTAAGGCTTTCCTGCGCGACTTATCTATGCAGCAAGCGCCGGATTTTCGAGGCCCGTGTCAGAGCGCTGAACGTTGGTAAGGAGTTTCGCAAGACAGACGCTCAACAGGCTTGCAAAATTGATGTGAATAAAGCAAGCAAGCTTTGGACTGCATATGAGCGTGTTGGTTGGTTCAAATCCGAACATTTTCAACAGCACCGGAGATAATGGGGGTCAGAGCATTGGCCCCCCTTTTTCGATATTCCTGTCGGCATGTCCCTGCGTATACTTCCTTTGATGATGAATTAGCGAGGCGATCTTCGGATTTCTGGATGTCTATCGGCCCCTCTTGCACGCGAATCCCACAGTTGCATTTTCTCCTTCTTTATAAACCGCTGAACTGATAACATGCTACCACTCACTTGTTTCTGCACTCAGCCGGCCTTTGTGCGAGATACTTTCAAATGACATTCCTGGTATTGATTTTGTACCCCGTCAATGCTGAGTCAACAGGCCCCAATTGTTGAAAACAGTGGTTCAAATCATTCTCCCCTGATATCAGCATTTGGCCGCGTCTTACTTTGCACGTGTCTAGACTTGTGTTTGATTGAGAAATCAGGATACTTCGTTTTTGAGGTTCAGTTATTAAGACCGAACCTCATTTTTTCTGGCTGTTGTTTTGTTATTGCGACTGGCTATATCGCGCAAGTGAGAGATCATAGAGTGGTGGATAATTAGTCAATTGAATCGTTTAGGAAGGCCTTCGAATTGCAAGAAATAGTAATCTCAAAACAATATAATTTCCTAGTGTCGAGAATGAATTGAACAATGTAGCTTAAGGGGAGGAAACGGAACCCAACATGCGGTTTATCTACTACGCTTACGTACTAGTAGGTTCCTAACTCTGCGGCGGATCTTGGGACGCCAAAGCCCACCAACTATGCAATCCTGTCACCTGCTAAGCTGCGCCACCCCATCCCTCAGTGAACAACCCTTTCTACCTTCAACTGAATCCTTAAAGCAATCATCTCTTTCATCCGGGTTTCTGTATTTGTGGATCACAGAGAACCTTTGATGGGTAATTCAAGCCGCCATGTCACATCCCGAAGCGACCCGGACAGCGTCTTTGGAGGAGCAAGATCCTAGGGGAGAGCTCGATGACAAGAAGCCTAAGACTAGACGACCTGCCAGTAAGAATTATACTTCATGGTGGATGCAGCCTGCAGCTCTAATAAATTGCTCCAGACACAGCCTTTCGTCAACAACGCTTAAAAGCCTGGCAGTAAGGATACCTCAATTCTTATACGCTTCAGGAGCCTAATGATTAGCATAGACCTATCTTGACACCTAAGAGCGTGCTTCCTCTTTTCTTCGTCGTCGGTGTCATTTTTGCTCCGATTGGCGGTCTTTTGCTATGGGCTAGTTCTCAAGTTAGTCTTCCAGCCTTAAGCCTCATATTCTTGAGTAACAAAGAATCGTTACCAGGTACAAGAGATAGTCATAGACTATTCAGAATGCGCTGCAAAAGCGCCCACGTCTTATGCAGCCTCGATATCAGATAAAGTTCACTCTTCGTTCAAATCATCCAGCGAAGAATCACCCCCAACCTGGCAAAGGTTTAATGAGAGTGGAACTACAGTCTGTCGACTGATCTTTGAGATTCCTGATACTTTAGAGCCGCCTGTGTTTTTATATTATCGCCTAACGAACTTCTACCAAAATCACCGCAGATATGTAAAGTCTATGGATATAGACCAGCTAAAAGGGAAGGCGGTTGATAATGCCACCATCGATGGCGGTTCATGTGACCCTCTCAACCTGGATCCCATAACCGGCAAAGCGTATTATCCATGCGGCCTTATTGCCAACTCTCGGTTCAACGATACAATTTATAGCCCGAAACTTCTGAGCGACGGCGTGGACGCGAAGACATACAACATGACCAATAAGGGTATTGCCTGGGATAGTGACAAGCAACTAATCAAAAAGACTCAATACAATAAATGGCAGGTGGTTCCGCCCCCCAATTGGCATGATCGCTACCCAAACGGTTATGTTGACGGTATCCCCAACCTCCATGAGGACGAGGAATTCATGGTTTGGATGAGAACTGCAGCCCTTCCGTCTTTTAGTAAGTTATCGCTGCGAAACGACACAACGGCGATGACCGCAGGTAGCTATCAGCTGGATATTGAAGACCGTAGGTTTAATCTATGCCGTGATCATGACTCGTGCTTACCGCTTGCAGGCTTTCCTGTCACTGAGTATGGGGGTACGAAATCCATACTGATATCTACTCGAACCATAATGGGGGGGCAAAATCCATTCATGGGGATTGCATATGTTGTTGTTGGCGGACTTTGCATTGTTCTCGGAGCATTGTTCACCATTGCACATTTAGTACGGCCTAGGTAAGATGCTCTATCTGACATTTTCATCTGAGGCTCATCTTTTTAGGAAACTTGGGGATCATACTTATTTGACCTGGAACAATGAACAAGAGAGTGTAGCTGTGACAAGCGGCAGGTTTGGCTCTCATGTCCCTTAGAGGGCCGCCACCTCTGCGTCGGCTGCTTCAAGAATTCCCATTCCGTTTGACACAAAATTGTTAGTCCTCGCTCCTTGCTGTGTTTGATATCAGGTGTTAGTCATCTGCTAAATATGACCAGCCGCGTATTTGTTTAAAGGCGTTTGTAGGTGATCTGACCGAGTTCGCTACCCTTGGCGTTTACTTCCATACCACATTATCTGTCCCCTTTTTGCGATAGGAGAATTTGACTTAACCCCTTCATTTACCCTGAGTAGCCGGGCTTCATGTTCTCTTCTGTTATCGAATCGGATAAATTGACCCCTTACTGAAACATTCTCGAGAGACCAGCATTCCGGACACGAAGCTTCTTGTTGAGCAGATGTGATCAAATTCTTCGTAGCGGTTGGCAACAGCTTCTCAGAGTTTATATACCCTCCGGGTGCCATTTCTTGGTTCCTTTGGCAATGAAGGCTTGGAGCTCGATATCACAATGGCTTCAGTATTTATTTTGCAGATCATTTTACTCGCTGCCATTACCAACTTGACGCCCCTATGCAGCGCGTCCCTCGCACAGCGAGGTTTCTGCGCCACGCCAGCGCCCGATGAGGCACTAAAGGCAGAGCATAGGAGATTCGGTATGATAGAGTCTCAGCCTGATACCGTTGGCGAAGATAATCGGCAAGCCCTACGTTCGATTGAGATTGAAACTTGGTTCCACATTGTAAGCAGCGAGGCAGCGGCCAATTCAGTCTCAGACGAGATGATCACTAGCCAGGTATGTGAATAGGATGGTATTAATGTGTTTCGTTTGTACGTCCCTAGTCTAATAGCGCCTGCAGTTTTCCTATATTCAGAAAGCGTATGAAAGCGCAACTATTACGTACCGACTACAGGGTGTCACTCGCCAGGTCAGCGATGTGTGGGCTCGCAATGACGACGAGCTTGCGATGAAAAGTGCCCTGCGCAGAGGGAACTACAGTACTCTCAACGTCTACTTTCAAACCGACCTCCAGGCATCTTCCAATGATGGTTCCAGGGCTTCTTTTGGCTCCAAGAATCGCGGGACAGACGTCTCAGACGAGAGTTCTAATGTGCTTGGTTTCTGCACCTTACCTGATTCAAGTGTTAACGGTAGCAGTCCACGCTCTAGCTATATAAAAGACGGTTGTAACGTGCTAGCACAGACAATGCCTGGTGGTAGTCTTGCTCATTATAACCAAGGTGGTACTGCGGTTCATGAGATTGGCCATTGGAATGGACTTCTTCACACGTTCGAGGGGGAGTCATGCTCTGCAGACAACGAAGGTGATTTCATCGATGATACACCGGAACAATCTCAGCCTACGAACGGTTGTCCTATTGGAAAGGATTCATGTCCCGACCTCCCTGGTCTTGATGCAATACACAACTTCATGGACTATTCTTCTGATGATTGCTATGAAAGCTTTACATCTGATCAAGAGAGAAGGATGCGAAACATGTGGTCCGCCATGAGGCAAGGAAAATGATTAGCTCCCAATCCCCTTGCGTTCTCTGCACATATACGCCAGTATTAGTTGTTGGGTGGATACATTAAGGATACCTTAGCATATGAACAGGGTCATTTATTTGTCTTATTTGCGCCTCAAATGGAATGGGTTTTTCTTGTACAATTTGTAGTATCAAGAGAGAGTCATATTTGGATGCCCAATCCCAGCCCTAACTTTACCATGCACATCCTAGCTAGTTTCCAATCACTAAGAATAATTGATCATTCACCTCTTGCGCTTTTTACCCCGATCTTCATCGTCCAGGCCGCTTTCCCTGTCCTTCTTCTTTGCCCTCAATTCCAACTCATCCCAGTCCTCACCGCTCTCTTCGTCCGCACTGAAATCATCTGTTGCCTCGGCGCTAGCATCATCATCGAACTCGCTATCATCTTCTGAGCTCTCATCAGCTGCAGCAAGCTCTGATTCGGAAAGCTCAAATGCAGACTCTTCTTCTTCATCAGAGCCACCCTCCGAATCAGATTCTGCCGCCAGGAACGACCAACCTCCATCGGCAAAGAACCCATACGGATCGCTGACAACTGTCTTCATGATAGTTGTCCAATTCAAGTTCAGAGGCCCCTCAGTAAACGCGATGTCAACGGAATCTAACCAATCTTTTACCCCTTCCAATGACTCAACTGGGATTGTATTTATGTGCACAGGGGCCCTGTGAAAGTCTTTGAAAACAAATACAAGATCGAAGTTTTTGAGCCCAAACTAGGTTGGTGTGAGTACCAGAAAAATCTTTTGGTCAAGGTTGCAACTTACTTGTACTCTTTCTAGATGAGCAATCTCCACCTCATTTAAGGTGATTGCCAGGAAGGGCGGTTCTGTCAGTTGAACGAGAGCATCTGTCGTGGGTTGAATCAGAACGTTAGACCGATTTGGGACACCAGTAAATCCAATTTCCCTAAACGGGATGTCAACATCCACACCCTCGTCCTTGCCAGCATCTGCGATCTTTTCGGCAAAGGCCTTGAATTCCCGGTCTAGAGCCGCCCGTCGTCGTCGCTCTTCCTGTTCAGCTTCGAATTCTTCCTCATCTCCGTAGCGGTGCTTGCGCCTGCGATTACCGGTTTCATCGAACTGCATTTCGGTAGCCTCTCTATAGAATTGCACGTCCCTGGTCTTTCTTTTACCGATCATTATTGGAGTCTTCAGATGAACGTGTATAAGGACAATGAGCTCATGAGCACATGGTTGAAAAAACAAATGCTTCACGTTGCTGAACAGCACATCCACATGTTCATTCCGGAAGGGTGACATATAACGAAGACCGTTTTGATGAATCTCAACCTCTCCAGGAACTCGCTTGCCGTCCAAAGGAGGCCGAAGATAGACATCAGGTAGCTTGACCGGGCGACGATCTAGAGGTGCTCAGTCCATGTAAGCCAAAAAAGTAGGGCGATCGATGCTACTCACTCCTGATTTCAACCAATTTATCTTGTTCGACGACATCCTCCATTTCCTTCTTTTCCTGCTCGCGTCGCAATGCATTCTTTCTCAGCTCCGTAATATCCTGCGCCACTTGAGCAAGACGGTCATTATCTTTGGATCGAAGGGTCAAGTTTCGCAAAAAATGCGCCGATAGATCTTCAAAGGGCTGGTCATCCTTTCTACCAACACCTTGGCCGGGAGAAAGAAAATTGATTCGGAGGTACGCGTACTCTCCTTCATCACTTTTGCTGGCATTTTTGATTGTGTTGATGTGAAATGGTACTGGGCGACCCATAATGGGGACAATAACGGTCGCAGCCTTTTGGTCTACATACACAATCAAGTCTTTGACCTTCGTCGGCAGTTGAT
The DNA here is from genome assembly GCF_003184545.1 of Aspergillus heteromorphus CBS 117.55. Classification (NCBI taxonomy): domain Eukaryota; kingdom Fungi; phylum Ascomycota; class Eurotiomycetes; order Eurotiales; family Aspergillaceae; genus Aspergillus; species Aspergillus heteromorphus. Next base: position 199,662 of record NW_020290443.1, read on the forward strand.
TATCTCTTTTGTAGGACTCGAATCGCTTAAACTTTTTCTGGGTGACTCCATTATCATCTCCAGTGGTCCCGGCAAATCTGTCAAGCCCTTCCTTGGTCTTCTTTGTGGCTAATTCTTTTTGGTGTTCACGGCGTCGTGCCTCGGCACCTTCATTAATTTGTGTCGGTCTTTCAGCGCGAAGTTTAGTCCGTGTAACATTTCTGTTGGCAATGGCGTTTGGTTTGGACTCTTTCTTCTCCTTGACAGGCTTTTGAGGTTCCTCTTCATCCCCAAAATAGAATGATACAGAATCCATATCAACGCCAGCTTCTTTCGTAAACACAAGTGGGCCGGTATCTCCAACACGAACAGTATCAGTGATGACCATTGAATAGATGGCATTTTTCTTGTCTTTTGTGTTCGACTCTTCCACATCCGTCAGCCCGACTGTGATGGAAAAGGTCATGCCGCTCTTCAGGACTTTTTCGTTCTTTGAATTAAGCACCATGTTGGCATCTCGAAGCTCAATTCCTATACCCGCACCGACGGTTTTAAGAAAATGGGCTTCCAATTCCGGTCTTTTGGCTCGAACCAGGCTAACCGCCTTGTTGTACAGATCCTTACCTACCGTGCCGTCGCGAACCTCTTTCATGATAGTTTCGCGTATATTGAGTAGGAAAGCATAATTTGATTCCTGCGCTTTGCTCGGATCTACCAAGTAAGTACGAGCAATCAACGAACTGTATGTTTTGTAGCGAATCCCGAAGCCGGCAATGATGATTCCCGGCTGGAGATTGTTGCTGTCCGAGGCTGCTGTGAGCTTGAGATCATATTTTCCTCCACTTTGAATGACGGGTCCATAAGCCCAATCGATTTGTTGGGGGTCGAATTCAGCCGGTAATTTTCCTAGCTTATTGAAAAACTTCGCATCGTCAATCTTTGCATCAATCCGCATTGATAGTGCTTTATGAGTCATTTGCTTCTCTTCATCAAGTAAGCGAGACATTTCATCAACGAAGTATTCGGACATCAGCCCAGTACAAGCTCGAGACGCATTTCGTATTGAGACCTGTAATTTGTTACTTTTGTTATCTGAGAATAGCCAAGCAGCAACTTACTAGTTCATCTGTATCCTTCACCGAGAACGCGGCCGAAAGGGCTGGCGAAATATCGACCTCTTCTACATCTTTGGAGACGGCAGTATAGGCTTTCCTCCAGTCCTCGGCGAAGGGACCCGTAGTTGTATCCCTTGCCAAGATACCTACTCTTTTCTTCATGTCCCAGGAAAGTGTTAGCTTTTATTTAGTGATAAGCCGTGCTCGTAATTGCGGGCATTAAACTCACGCCAGCATTTTTGATAACCTCGATGCACTTTTCAAACGACTTCATCTTCTCTTCGGGGTCTTTGGAAGTTACTAATATCTCTACTGGGAACTTTCCGCCCCTCAGTGGTTCTAGATGCTTCGCTGCGGTCCAGGTTTCACGTCAGTATAACAGAGAACAGATGCAGCCGGTGCTGCAAGCGGAAAAAGCTTGCCTTTTTTGGCTGTGGTCACAACATACACCACCTCCGTTGTGAAGACTAGCAGTGTCGCAGGGAACTCATAGCCAAGCAGCCAGAACTGTGTGAGAGACCAAATAAGTCAAAGGCCTTGATTAGGGTCTCTGAAGCTCTTACATGCATCGCGTTGTTTTTTTGGAAGCTATTTGCCTCATCAGTTTTCCCCATAAGGATGATGATGGACGAGACACCACCAAAGCTAGCATTGCCGGATCGTTTATCTGCCTTCCAAGCTGTATATAAGCTCGATAATCGAGTGAAGAATGTATTTCTATCAATTAGGATTTCTTCAGCCATGATGAAAGTGCGTTGATAGTAGCAGCTTGACAGTTGACGGACTAGCTACAACTAGTCTGGAGGAAGCTCCCCGAGGAACTTTTGAGAGCAATGCAAGAGATGGAGCGATCAAGGGATAAGACCAGGAGAGTAGGTGCTTGAGATGCGGGTGTAAACTCTGAGAGAGAGTTGGAAGGAGGTAGACAAGCAAGAATTCAGACCATGGACTTGTGTCGCTGATAGAAAATGAAAATTTCATTTATCACCAGGCTGGTATGGACAAAAGAAACAAAGATGGAGGAACAAACGCGAAAGCCCACGGGCGCGTTTCGCTCAATTCATTCCTGACAAATCAGAGATGTTTGGGTTGTTTGCTCCAAAAAGTACCGGACGGCGTAAATAGGCGGGCAGTGAGGCAGGCACACACCACCCAGCACAATAGTTATCTAGTAGGATGAACTAGGTCCCACCTCACTATTCCAAAATAGGTACGGAGTACTCCGTACAAAGTAGATGTCCTATCTAGTATGTAGCGAAAAGATTGTACGTGGGTCATGTGAACTGTTATGTTTTGCTGGTGAAATCCAGCGACTTATATCTAAGTCAGATACTTAACTTCACGGAGTATCTACTACTTGGTGATCTAGTATTATATAAGTAAGTTGCCACCTCGGGTGCTGTATAAAGCTCATTTCTAGGTTGAGTTGTTAAGGCGGTCGGATGAGGCGGTAATCTTTTGGCTACATACCCAAGTCTGTCTGCTTATCATGTGACTGTCGTTGGCCACTGACTTCTTTCTTCCTCAACTGCATCTAGCAGAGACCAATCAACCTATGTTTCTACGCCCTCGTTCCCTGTAGTGCTTCCTCGTACCTTGTAATAGTTTTCTTGCCAAGGTCACGACTTACTACATAAGAAAGCAGTTCACGTCGGTTGTATTGACATCGATCATTATTGACTCATTTGAGATTTTATGAAGTATGAAAACTCCTAACCCTCAGCAAATCGTACAGGGAAAGTCACTTCTACGTGTTGGGCCCATTCCTTCTTGTCTTTGCCATAATTACTTACCGCATCCAGCAGTCTAATGCACCTCCAGCCAAAACACTATCTTTAAGGCTTCAAGGGAGGTACTATTATGGATTCAGTCTAAGCACTGTGCTTGGATTTCCTATTGAATAAATAAACCTACGCTTTCGGATGGTTCCCAGTATAACTCAACATGGCAATCGACATACTACCCGCCTGTGACCAAGCTACGACTACCACTAGTGTAGACTCCCAACGCAGGAAGCCGCGACAAAATGCGGCTACCGGAGCTTCTGCTGCTGGGGTTCGTGCTCTTAGTGCGCAGGTTGTTGCCTTTTACTTTAGGGCACCTATAAAATCATTTTTTCGCACCCGAGTTGAGTATGCTATCACTTAAACCCGATACCTTTTATTTACTGATAGGGTTACCCCTGCTCCAGTTATATGGTATGCGATCTTCTTATTTTCGCCTCTCTGAGCTGAACCATTGATTATCCTCTTTTTCGGTAGGCATTTGCGAGGGCTGTTAACCCCCACAGTGGAAAAACGGGATGGTCTTTGCATACAACTACCCCTGGATTGCTTGTCCATGCTGTTCGTACTTATGGATGGCGCTTCATTCCAAATCAAGTTATGCCCCCGCTCCTTGGAAATGCTGGGTTGGTTTATTCTACCCCATGTGCTTGGTTCTATGCATGGGCTAACTGCTCATAGTATTGGTGCTGTACTTTACACGTCGTACCTTCAAGTCCTTGGGTTCCTATACGAGCCAGTGTCTGAAGGCGTTAAACGTGTGTATCCACCACCTCCTCCTTCAAGTACATTTGCAGCTGGCCTCATAGCTGGGACAATTCAGTCTGTTGTAGCTGCTCCTTTGGATGCTCTCCAGGTTCGCCTCCGAGTGCATGACCTGCTTGAAGGTCCATACAGAAGCATGTGGCACTACGGCCGTCACAAACTCAATCAAATTGGATTCCGAGGTGTTTTTGCCGGCTGGGGCTTATCTTTTTTACGGGATTCTTTCGGCTATGCAACTTTCTTTTGTGCATTCGAGTTCATGAAGTCTCAGGCCTACTATTCTTTTCTTACCTGGTACTACGGCTCACTACACTCGCATGGCTTAGGCACGCTTCGGGCCACTCAAGTAAGCGACCGCGATGTGCCTCTCATTAGACCTCATTATGCCCTAGAACCATGCTTCCTAATGGCTTCAGGTGTCGCAGCATCAATTGCTCAGCAAACTATACAGCACCCACTAAGTGCTATACAGAATCTCCATGTTGCTCGTTTGGAGTACCTTGATCACCAAGCAAGCCTTCATCCCTCAAAACGAGAAATGTTACGCCTATACTATTCTGCGTACCAGGAGACCTACAAAAGATGCAGAAGAAAGGCCACGAGGGCAGGTGGCTGGACTAGGTGGCTGTTTCGTGGGTTTGTAAAGGACGCCATTCGTCAGGTACCAAGTACAAGCGCTGGATTGGTGATATTTGAGTTGGTACGTCGTAAATATGCTAGCATGGCAGACGCTGTATATATCCAGAAAGGTGGCTATGATATCCTCCTATCATGAGAAACTTGTCATTAGGCTCCCTTCGTTAAACTCGTAATTATCTTGCACTATTTTCTTTTCACTGGAAACCCCTGAGAGAGGCATCTTTCAAGAACCGGAAAACAACCAATAGTAGGGATACCATTTCTATAAACCTAATGTGTAGTATAATACCAGATGTGATCCAATAGTATCAGGGGTAAATAAATGTATGTTCTGGGGCGTGCCAAAACTATCATCATCATTAGGCTGCTATGTACCCATGAAAATTGCCAAGAAATGAAAATAGACAGACTCTTGATACTCTACAAGACAGAATAGTTTCCTATAGGTGTTTTTATAATCCTAGACAAACTTCCATTAAGATAATACCAAAAACACCTATCATATCTCACCCTTTATTATGGCCATATGGGACATCGAGTAGTGTGGTGCTATCGCACAATAATGAAATATTGAATATGATAAGATCCATAATTTTACCTTCTCCAGTCCTAAAACTCCTGAATGGAAACTATAATCACTGTGTACTTCTTGATATAATATGCTTCCCTCGAGAGACATAGCTTCTTTGGTACTGAGAGTCTACGAGAAATGACATAAGGCGTTCAACTTTAAAAAACAAAAACATTACTTTCTGGTCAGAAGAAGTCACATATTACCATTGTAACTCCAATGCAACATACTACCTCAAGACAGTGGCTTCTCATCCACTGACATGGACCGAGGGGTGTTTCTGATAATGAGTATGACGTCGCGGGATGTCCTTCAAGTCGAGCCACGTGACATCCCGCATATATTAAGTCATAGGACACCCCATTGTTTGCGGGGGATCCGACAACCCCATTGGGCCTAGCGGCTAGCGCCAGTGGTTACATAACTACTTACTAGTAACTAACTAACTAACTAGTTAGTTACTGGTACTATCTACTACGGAGTACTGGTAGTAGTCATCTGGTTGTCATCCTTACTTTCAAAATATAACCTTTGTACCCATTAGAAGCCCTGCCTCTGCCTCGGGCAGGCCCACTTAGCCAATATTTTCACCAGCTTTCCACATACCTTGTGTGTCTGGATCTTAACTCTCTGGCCCGTTTCAAGCCTTCCGTCTGACCATTTTCGCTATTAGGCCGCGGACGTCGTCATTCTGCATTGTTGATCCATCAAACATAGTCTCGTGAGCAGCTCTCTAAACACTGTTGTTACCGCCTTCTATGCTTGTCAGCGTCCTTGTCAACTCTTCGCTCCCTCACACCCTGGTTGCCCCTACTTTAGTCTTTCTTCCTCGTCCTATTGCTGCGTTCTTTCTGCACTGCTGGCCTTCCGTTCCACCCCTTCAAATCGAGCCACTAGCCACCACCTTGCATCAATGCCCACACACCTTCCTCTTTTATCCGGAGACCTGCGGAGATTGCCTGTTCTCCTTTGCTGTTAGTTCTAACCGTTTTGTAACTTGTCCCATGTGAAAGTGGTAATACAGAGAGAAAAGCGAAACATCGAAAATCAAAAGGGGCTGTCAATCCCAGCCCATTACAACCGCCAACATTCCTCACACAACATTTCCACCTCATACCTCCTCTAACATACCATTGCGGTGCCTGCATCCCCATTTTCAGCCTCCTGCACCGCCTATCAAAGCAGTGGACCCGGGTTGTGAGAGGGGCACTTGGCGCTCTTCTCTGTTATCCACTCACTCCGCCGAGTCTGAACTCTCCACCTGGACTAACAGTGGGGATCTGACCGAACAATTCGCTGATGCCGAGTATTCTTCTCAGAGCCATCCTGGGAATCCTTTAGACCGTGGAAACTCCAGTCGAAAGGGATTCGGTGCACGAATAAAGAATCCGAATCGTGTTCGTTGTCCGCATTTTTCTGTGGCTGGTGAAGACGAATCCGAGAAAATCGAGATACCCTGCCCACCAACCCGGAAAGTGCCTCGGATAGAGCTAATTTTAGCCGTCATAATGTCCCCTAATAACCGGCAAAATGCACAGATACATGGCTTAGTCGGAAAACCTCTGTTGTAAGTGTCAAAGGCCACACCAAAGAGTTTTGAATATATACTGAGATTAAGTAGGTATTTCACGAGTGTCTTCGTGTCTCTTGGTGTTTTCCTTTTTGGGTATGACCAGGGTGTTATGTCTGGAATCATCACGTCTGTCTTCCCTGTATAACCAACAAGAAGAGCTTTTCTAACACACGATAAGTGGCTGGTACTTCAAGGATTACTTTAACCAACCCTCACGAGCAGCCATAGGTACCGTTGTCGCAATTCTTGAAGTCGGGGCTTTTGTATCGTCGATACTCGTGGGACGAATTGGTGACTTGATAGGCCGTCGCAAAACTATTTTGTATGGTTCCATTGTCTTCTTCATCGGCGGCGCATTGCAGGCCTTTGCAACAGGGTTATCTATGATGATGGTCGGTCGTATTGTTGCAGGCTTAGGTGTCGGGGCGTTGTCTACAATCGTGCCTGTTTACCAGTCTGAAATATCGGTAATTATCTCCTTCCTTCCTTACCACATATTTCCTCGACTAATTTGCTGACGTATCATGGCAAGCCTCCTCACAACCGGGGAAAACTAGCATGTATAGAGTTCACAGGGAATATCTCCGGATATGCGGCCAGCGTCTGGGTGGATTATTTCTGTAGCTTTATAGATAGTAATTACTCATGGCGCTTGCCATTATTGTGCCAGTGCATCATGGGTGCCCTTCTTGGTATGGGAAGCCTCATCATCTGCGAGTCACCCAGGTAAGTTTATGATTGAACAGCCTGGTTTGCAAAACTGTACTCACGTGAGACTAGGTGGCTGTTGGATAATGATTATGATGAGGAGGGTATGGTTGTTATTGCAAATCTCTATGGGAGTGGCGATCTTCACAATGACAAAGCTAGGCAAGAGTACAGAGATATTAAGATGAACGTCCTTCTCCAAAGACAGGAAGGCGAAAGGTCATACGGGGACATGTTCAAACGATACCACAAACGGGTCTTGATCGCAATGTCGGCGCAAGCATTGGCTCAACTCAACGGCATCAACGTCATCTCCTACTATGCTCCTCTTGTGTTCGAATCGGCAGGATGGGCCGGTCGTGACGCTATATTGATGACTGGGATCAATGCAGTATCGTATCTGCTTTCTACTGTGCCTCCGTGGTATCTCGTGGATCGCTGGGGGAGGCGACCAATTTTACTCTCCGGAGCGGTGGCCATGATCATTTCTCTGTCTCTTATTTCCTATTTCATTTACATTGACGTCGTGGCAACTCCAACCCTCACCGTCATCTTTGTTATGATCTACAACGCTGCTTTTGGTGCATCATGGGGACCTATACCATGGCTTTATCCTCCGGAAATTTTGCCCTTGAGTATTCGCGCCAAGGGTGCCAGTCTAAGTACGGCGGCAAACTGGGCCTTTAATTGGCTTGTTGGAGAGGTTACTCCTGTTCTCCAGGCTGTAATCAAGTGGCGTCTCTATTTGGTGCATGCCTTTTTTTGTGCGTGCAGCTTCGTACTTGGTGAGATCTTGTCCAGCTTCCCGGGCGTCACTCTTTCTAACATCAATAAAAAAGTTTACTTCTTATACCCAGAAACTAGTGGGGTCCGCTTGGAGGATATGAATTTACTATTCGGAGATGCAACTACTGCTATGCCGACGCCGGCCACCCAGGGAGAGCGCGGTTCCCTTATGGGTGCAGGATCACCTGTACCTTCACTCGATATTAGAAGGCAATATGGCCACTTGGGAGCAGATAGCGCCATACCTGGGCTGGACATTGACCCGCCAAATATAGGTTCTATTGTTAGCACCACACCTGCAAGGCCAGGCATCTGGGAAGATAGTGCTAACAGACTTGAGGGTTTTGGTGGCTGGATTTCAAACATGATAACTCGACGTAAAGATTCCGGGCTACCTACACCAGCCAATCAGTATAGACGTCTTGGACAAGAGGAGAATGAATAGGAATTCGCGGTCGGCCGCTTTGATTGCAATGGTGATATAAATGTGCTACCGTGTCTGTCACTGGCTGCTTTTTTTATTTTCATTTACTGCGCATTTTCCCTGAGCAGGTTACTACATGCTGTTGTTGTCTCTCCTTTCTGTCTCTATCTTTATTGCCAATCTTTTTCATTCCCCGATCCCATATTTGTGTTTCCCGTTGAAATATCTTGCAGGGTTCTCCCCTCAAGGGCGATTGAAGCAGCACGATTTGAATTTGGTCATAGGAGGATGTATGGCGCATCCATCACTGTATATACTCCGTGGTCACTAAATGATGCTAGTGGGTTGTTGAATGGAAAACACCGGAAAAAGCACCAATCTAAGCACATGGCATAAGATGAGGCATGTAATAAAGTGCAATAGTGACGACCTAGCTACTTCTTGTCTACACTCGCAGCTTCGGGTTGAAGCAGCTGTTATACGATGAATCGGTGCCTTTTATAGGTTTGATTTATATGAGAAGGATATATACTAAGTTTTAATCAACGACGACCTCGCTGTCCCGGGACCCAGACATAGTGTAACCCTCAGCTCAACTTTAAAACAACCAGTAGGCTAATGACTTCCTAGTTTGCAGGGTACATATAACTAAAAATTTCCCAACTTGGACAATCTTATGACCATTCAAGATATCAACTAAACAATGAAATATACTACATACTCTAATTTATTACATTATCTACAGTATATATAAGTATGTAAAAAAAGGCTCCTTCATAGCAGCACCATACTGCATTAAGTACCGTAGTTTTATAGGTTCGCAGATAAAAGGAAATTTACATTCAAGTAATCCTCTGTACTATCCATTAGGAGTAAATCTGGGGTTTAACTTACTCCAGTCTTAAAAAAGCTCAGCATAATCTAAGCGTCCTCTATAATTTAAATAATTCTCCAGCCTTTCTGGGCCCTAGAACCGGCAAGGTCCCCAGAGCCCCGCAGAGTAAAGCTATATAATTCCAGTTTTTTATACTAGGTGGCAACCCCCCAGATCCCCTGCTTATTTTCATTATTCAATATACTCAAATTTATAGTAAGCCTTTTATATCCACCTACTTGTTCATCCGAGAACTTTACAGTATAAGAACTGTCGAATCTGCCTACACATAGTATACTCCTTAACCTGCATGTGTAGACATGTGTGCGGGGGGGATTATATTTCACAAATTTAATAAAAGAGCTGCAGCCTAACTGATAAGCTCAGAATAATCCCCCACAATTTAACCATAGTATATATGCGGAGCTTCAGTGCAGTAATGACAAAAGAATTTAATAAGTATTATCCCATATACCCTGGACTTGCGCTCTGACATAGTAAGAAATTATTATTGTTCCGCCCAATATAAGTCTTTATTCCAAAGAATAATTCATCATACTCGGTACCAATTATATCCGAAGTAGTAAGTATACATGGTGGCTAGGTCTTGACAGCTGAAATATCTAGTGGCCTGTCGTATTATAAATAAGAAAGCAATAGTAGAATCATAGTTCTAAATAACTAAGCACTCTCTGCTTATAATACTGGAGAGCAGCATTAGCTGCAGCAATTACATGGAGTTTGGAGATGGGAATCAACATACAGGTAATAAATAGGCTGCCAAAGTTGTCCTAGAACCTTATAAGGCAGCTAGATGATCGCCCTGTTAATATTACATACAGAAACAGACAGAAACAGACACATATATAGGCAATGCTACAGCCAACTTTAGTCTACTAAGAGCCCAGTGCTACTACTCTATAGCAGAGAAAATGCGAGCTATTTCCGGAGAGATGCCGGTGAAATTTATAGGCAAAAGACTAGCTAGGATAGATTATAGCTACCTACTTCGATAGTAGATTTGCCAATTTCCGTGGCAGTAGCCTAATAATAATAGCAGTGTTGCTGCATTTCTGATGAGAACTATTTTTAAGGTACTAGCCACACACCTATCAATTAACATGATTTACCTACTCCATCCTGAGTATATACTCAGGGTCACTTGTTAGGTAAATGTAGTGAAAGGGAAGAGCAACCATATTACCTTTTGGAGGCTAGAACATGCCAAGTGGGCCCCGGAGCTTTCAGACCACGTGCCCGAGCTTTCCGTCTTATCTCCAGGCCAACTCTCCATTTGCACTTCCTCCTTCGTATTACCATTACATTTTTGACCTGGCAATCTGTCTTTCCCTCCTACCTACCTACTTATTTCACTTCTCCATTTTTATTTCCATAATCGACACCCGCCCAAAACCTGTCAGCATCTTGAGAACTTTCTTCTTCGTTCGTTTCATACCGTACTCAACTGGATGTTGTCTTGAATCCCTTCCATTCTTTGCATTTTATTTCTTCCAGTATATTTAACATATTCGTTCTCTACATTCACAACCAACTCCATCCACTGCATACTCATACAAGGACCAATCATTATTCCCAGAAATGCTCATCATCTTCCCTTGAAGAAGCCAATAACTGCGAACAACTTATTCTCATCATTTGTCCCTGGAGGTTTGAATAGCTTGAATCCGATCTGTTCAAGTTGTCTTGGCTTCCTCTACCACACGTCGGCATTTTCTCCCCACCCCATTACACTCTGCAACCTTCAAAAATGGCAGAATCTAGCATAGGGTCAAGCTCTGGGGTTAATATCACCTCTGATGTGCGACGCAGAATTACCCCCCGCCCCGAAAAGTCAACCTGGCATTCTGATAATGACAGAGACGGCGACAGTAAGCGGAATTCTGAGGTAGAACCTACCACCATACCTTCGCACCAACACCAATTGTCTTCATTATATTCCAACTGACTTAAAATTTGGTATGAATTTAGTCTGCTTCAATTACTTCTGAGACTGCCAACTGGGAGCCTATACTTGCGCCACTTGTGTTGACAGTCTTGTCAATTTTCACTCGCATGTATCAAATTGGCCGTTCGAATATTGTGACATGGGATGAAGCACAGTAAGTAAACCACCACCGTTTCTGGTTGTGCATTGTTAACATAGTTCTCCTCTGGTTGTGTTCAGTTTCGGAAAATTTGGATCCCATTATCTGAAGCGTGAATTTTATTTTGATGTTCATCCACCACTGGGGAAGATGTTGGTTGGCTTGTCGGGATATCTTGCTGGCTATAATGGGTCATTCGAATTCAAGTCTGGTGAGAACTACCCAGAAGATGTCAACTACACGTTCATGCGTCTCTTCAATGCTGCATTCGGGGTGGCATGTGTCCCTCTGGCATATTATACTGCGCGAGAACTCGGGTTCCGGAGGGCCACCGTCTGGCTTGTTAGCCTGATGGTTCTGTTTGAGAACTCGTATGCAACGATCTCGAGATTTATACTCCTGGATTCCATGTTACTATGCTTCACATTTACAACAACGCTGTGTTGGGCGAAGTTTCATCGGCTGCAACACGCTAGTTTCTCGATCGAGTGGTTTGTATGGCTTTTTCTCACAGGTGTTAGCATTGGCTGCGTCTGCAGTGTCAAGTGGGTTGGCTTCTTTTGCACTGCAATTGTGGGACTCTACACGGTTGAAGATCTATGGACCAAATTTGGTGACCAAAAGATGCGAGAGGTAAGCAATCTTGATAACCCAACAGTTGGCATCTTTACAATCTAAACGTTTGACAGGTTGTAGTAGTGAAACATTTTGCTGCCCGGGTAGCGGGTCTAATAATCGTTCCTTGCGTGGTTTACATATTGTCTTTCTATGTCCATTTCTGGATTTTAGAAAACAGTGGACCCGGTGATGCCCAAATGAGCTCGCTTTTCCAAGCGAATTTGAAGGGCACTGAGGTGGGAAAAGACAGTCCCCTTGAGATAGCATTGGGGTCACGTGTAACGCTGAAAAATATGGGTTACGGTGGTGGGCTTCTCCATTCGCACATCCAAACATACCCCGAAGGGTCAACCCAGCAACAGGTTACCTGCTATCATCACAAGGATGCCAATAATGATTGGTTCATTTATCCCAACCGCCACGAGCCGGATTTTGATACTGATGGTCCTTTGAGATTTATTGGCGATGGCGACATCATCCGTTTAATCCATGGCCAGACAGGTCGGAACCTGCATTCACATGCTATATCTGCCCCAGTTACCAAGAGTCAGTACGAAGTTTCTTCCTATGGCAATATTACTATTGGGGACGACAAGGATCATTGGGCGATTGAGGTTATCGATGACGTCGCCTCCAGGGACAGGAGCAGGATCCGGACCCTTACCACCGCATTCCGCTTGAGACATCCCGTCCTGGGCTGTTATTTGCGTGCAGGAAATGTGAATCTTCCGCAGTGGGGATTCAAGCAGATTGAAACCACATGTGCAAAGGAAGATAAACCCAACGATGTCTACACGCATTGGAATGTGGAGTCTCATTTTAATGAAAAACGTGAGTTTCATCCTAATATTACTTCCGTCTTAGCTTGTCTTGTATTGTTCATTCTAACATTGAAAGATAGTACCGCCTGGTGACCCGGGGTCCTACAAATCGCCCTTCTGGAAAGACTTTATTCACTTAAATGTCGCTATGATGACATCCAACAACGCTCTTGTTCCTGACCCAGATAAGCAAGATGATCTTGCCTCAAAGTTCTGGCAGTGGCCAATACTCAATGTGGGTCTTCGTATGTGCTCTTGGGATGACAGCACGGTGAAATATTACCTTCTGGGAAACCCCTTCGTCTATTGGGGAAGCACCATGAGCCTTGGCATATTCGGGCTTCTGATGCTTTGGTACCTGGTCCGTTGGCAGCGAGGCTATAACGAGCTCTCTCAGGCCGATATTAACCATATCCATTATTCCGGACTGTACCCAGTTTTAGGGTGGGTGCTACATTACCTACCTTTCGCGGTTATGGCACGCGTTACATATGTTCACCATTATTACCCGGCTCTCTACTACGCCATACTCACATTCGGGTTCTGTGTTGACTGGCTTACTCAAGGATTGAGTAGCAAATTTCGATGGGCGCTCTATACAATCCTTTACTGCATCATCATTGGTATGTTCTTCTATTTCCGAGCAATCGTGTTCGGCATCGAAGGTTCCAGTCAGCAGTGGTCACATTTGAATTGGTTCAGTGGTTGGCGAATTGCCAATTAGGTTGCTTTTCTATCCTCGTGGTACCCCTTTTTCCCTTGCTACCATTTCACACTTTTGTATGCTATTATACTGTATGGGCTACCCCACAAGATACGCCCTTTCTTTCTTTCTTTCGACAAGCTAAACCATTCTCCTTGATGTCATACCTCCTCGTCGAATTGTATCCTGCCTTCTTTACACTACCTGATGCGGATGCGCCAGGGTGAAGGTGGGGTGGGGGGAGAAATAACCGATGTACGCAACTTTGTCCATTTTAAAATGAAGACCTTAGGCTTAGAGCCAATAATTATTTGCGTCCCGAGCAAAGGTATCAGCGAGAATTGGCCCATACAAGCCTGTTCAGAATATAATAGCAAACTGCCCTTTGGCATGCTTCATGGATTATCCCTCCATCTGCACCTATTTTGCGGATCTGTTCAACAACAGTTTCCAGTCAGACCATTTCCACCGTTGCGCATGGCATCATTGATACCCAAAGTGACAGTCTTTGGGGGACCGGGATTCAATCCACCAGTGACACCGTAACCTTTAACACCACTTCGACGGTCATAAAGATCGTATTTGCCAGCCTCGATATTCCGGTATATCATCTCAGCCACTTCCAAAAATGCACACTCGACATTTTCGCCTGATTTTGCACTTGTTTCAACGTAGCGAGCAATGTTGTTTAGACGACACCACTCTTCCGCTGCTTGCCTGCTGACCCTTTGGTGTGAACTTGAGTCATCGCCAGCGAGGTCACTTTTATTCCCAACCAGAATAACTACAATACCATCTTCCGCAATCTGCCGCAAGTCTTGCAACCACTGTGTGCATGATGTAAATGTGGAAGGTCTCGTAATGTCGAAGACCAGAAGGGCACCAGAAGCCCCTCTGAAGTATGAGCGGGTTATGGATTTGTACGTTTCCTGACCAGCCGTATCCCAGAGAGATAATTTCATTTTTTTCTGGGACTCTTGTGCCCTGCGCGGAGGGCTAGGCAGTCCAGAGGCGACCAACTCATTAGAACCACTTGTGCCGGGCGATGGAGACGAAGGTTGAATTGATGGGGAACGGCTGTGAACAGCATTGTCAAACACCCCTCCCAGCCCTTTCGAAGCAGGCGGGCCCACTGAAACGATCCGCGAGCCGAACTCTACGCCAATTGTAACATCGTGAGAGGATGAAAACCGGCCCTCGCAGAGCCTGATAGTCAACTAGGAGGTTTTGGCTATGTCAGCGTTGTGTAGAGCTCTTGAGTATGCATGCACCCACACTAGACTTTCCAGTCCCAGAGTCGCCGATGCAGACAAGTTTAGCGATATAATCCCATGGCTGTGACATGGATACAATAGAAGAAAGATAAGTTCTCAGTCACTTAGCAAGTGGGTGAGTATGAATTCTCGTCTATCAATGCCGCCGAATCAGACGTATGTAGAAGTCATGCTCTGAAACCGAATGTTAAGATAATGATCTCCAAGAAACTGTCGTCTTCGAAACTGTCGATGGAGCGTTTCAAGTTTTTTTTCTCGGCTGGCTTAATTGTAAAGATATCGATCGTACGATCATAGAAATAGGTAAAGTATGTCGGGGTGAAGGGTTTCTCAGAGCTGTCCTACAACACAGGGTCCCCTTGCAATTACCTCATATCTGACTAAACTAGAGAGTACTAGTTAACTAACTATTAGTACAGTAAGTAGTACTGAGTGGCGACCGACACCTATGATGAGTCATCTATCACCATGACCTTGCCTTATGACGCTTGCAACTCACCTACTCCGTACTGATAGCTCTTTCCCAGCTCCGCCTCTACAGGCCCCATAACCTTCACCTTTGACAGTGTTGTTGACTCTTTGATAGTCAGCTCTATGCTACTTGACTTCTATGATATGTACCTTTTGATCACGCTGAATGCTAAGTTCTGTGGGGATTTCACATCCACTGAGAGGTTCACCGCTCCGCTTGCAATACCTACCCCGGCATTTAGTAGTTGGGAAAGAGCCAACTCGTTGGACTTTGAGACTGGCTGTTCGAGGGTAAACGAACAGAAGGAGGAAGAGCAAGGCAGAAGGCAGGAAGAAGCTCGAGATGTTCTCAGAATGTATGTTGTTCCCAGGGAGCCTAGATGATTTTGCGGTGTGATTCATCGCTCACTAATTGTGTAGATGCCTCTCGTTTCCTTGCACAGTCCCAATCACGGGTGGTAGCTCACCCTGAGGATTCTCGCAACAAAGGACATGGACGCTTCCTACAACAACCGCGAAATCCATTCTTACCCTCGCGCCCGTTCTTCCATAGAAATACCCTCGATCCTTACCAGCCTGCCTCATCTCAAATATCCAACTTCCCCTTCGGCTCTCGGAGCCTAGCCCAGCCCGCACCTCTTTTCTATAGTGCCACCGATGAGTTTCGAGAAGAGGACGATGAGATCGAGCATGAGCGGGAGATTGCCGACTTCTATGCCTTGCAGAAGTCGCGGCGGCAATTTGGCAGCAGTTATCTTAAGGAGTCTTCAGAAGCTGACGACGACAACGATGCAGTGAGCGTGGACGAGCACAACAGCGGGAAAGGCATTCGGAGCTCTTGGCGTAATACCAACTCAAACGACAGGGCACAGGATCTACATGTTGAACACATGTGGAAGGCAAGCGAGACGGAAGATGCAATGCATGCCGAGCAAAGCAGCCGCGGAACTAGGGGGAACTTGGTTGAGATTCGCCTGGAAGATACATTGACATCCAGTGCCAATACTGGGGGATCGATTTCTCCTGGAATAGGTGATGAAGACCCACCCTCGGTCCAACGATTTCGGGAACAGCCCCAATCCCAGATGGGAAATCTCGGAATAGACTCGTTTCTCATGCCAATAGAATCAGACAACGCAGTAGTGCCGGAACGGTCTCAGCCATCAAGCCCACCCGGCTCCTATCAGACGTCGACAGCACCGGTAAGCGCGAGCTCGCCCACTCATGATGCCTTTTGGGGCCAATTGTTCTTGATATCTGTGGCCTGTCTCTTTGCTACTTCGTTTCTTGTCTACCTCCATACTTCCACACCGACCGACGACAAGTCAAAATGGGGCGATACGGTCTATTCGATGATGCACAAGTCATTTTACTTGCTGGGTGTCTATACCGTCGTTTCGATATCCTTATCTCTGCTATGGCTCGCGCTTCTACGGTCGTACGTACGTCCGTTGGTTTACGCCGTCATAGTTGCTGTTCCCGTAATTTTGTATTCGTTTTCCCTCTATCCGTTCATCTCGAGTTTCGGGGGTGCCTGGCATGGATCAAGCGTCCAAGACAAAGCCATGAGATGTGGGTCCATTGTTCCGTTTATCATGGCCAGTGCGTGGATCTACAACGTTGTCCGGGGCCGCCACAATATAGGAAGGGCGATCAATATACTCGAATTTGCATGCCGCATCCTTGCTGCTAACCCCGAACTTCTCCTCCTGGGGCTCGGCGTCCTTGTACTCATTGTCTCATGGACTTGGCTGTGGATGCTATTGTTCACGCGAGTGTTCCTGGGGGGGCATGTTTCGCGAACAAGGCTCTTTGTGCTCGATTCAAGCAGCTGGTACCTAGGTGTTTATTATGTTTTTGTCTACACATGGTCCTTGGGGGTCATTGCTGGTATCCGACGCACAGTCACAGCTGCAGCAGTGAGTCAGTGGTATTTCCATCGCTTTTCAACACCGGCTCCGACCTCCAGGCAAATAGTTCAGGCTGCAACCCTCCATACCCTTACAACCCTATTTGGCACAATTTGTTTGTCGAGCCTTTTTGCACTCATGATTCGACTACCCCTCTTGGTACTCCCGAGTCGCATTTCCTCCCTCCTGGGTTTCTGTGCCTATTCTTTTGTCCCAACTCCTATAACCACCATCACCGATCCACTTACTCTCACGTATGCTTCAATTCATTCCCAGCCGCTTGCCGTATCCGCTCGTGGTTTGGCTCAGATGACAAAATTTGCGCCTTCAATAGCTACGTCATCTTTGCATCCACGATCTTTCTCCTGGTCTCGTGATAACTCTTCGGCAATTCTTTCCTATCAGCTTTCGAAGCTTATCCTACATGCTGCTCGGCTCATGATGGCTTTAGCGCTGGGGTTTGGTGGCTGGGTGAGCACTGCTCGAAGCCTCAGCGTATCAAATGCCAGCGGTCCAATTCGTGGGAGCATGTATGCTTACATGGTTGGGTTCATTGCTGGGGCGATTGGCTGGAGTGTCTTGGGCGCAATTGAGGGTGTAATTGCAGACATTGTCGATGCATCTATTATCTGCTGGGGCAGTGAAGTTGGAACCTATGGCAGGGAGGCCAGGTATTGTCGGGAAGCTGGTTGGCTCTTCGGTGAGGAAGAACCTTGAGTTGGCATAATTGCAGCATATCGGGCGAACACTCAACTTGTCGCAGAAGCCTTTCGGCTCTGTAATACCCACGCCTGCAACAAACACTCTAGCATGATTTTATCCAAAGCGCTACTTCTATGAAATATTTGCTCATCTTGGGTGGCGTGAGTCCTGTGTTTTCGGTATATCAAGTCTCTTTTTTACTTTGACAATCCGTTGACGTACAATGAGGATTCCGCGAAACATGTATCCGAAGAGACATATATGCCTATATACTGTTGATTGTAGGAATCATTTAAGTTTGTAAACACTCGCCCCAACACTGCTCGCGTCTCTTGCTTTGTATTATGATATTAATATGATAGATACAGTGAGTATTCAAGAAACTCTAGGCCACTGTGACATGGATATATTCCTTTACCCAGTCTATTGCTTAGAACTACCTACAGTAACGGAAACAACTGCCTACCAAGCAAACACTATATGCTGGTCTTTGTTCGACTGACAATCCTCCCTATCCTCTGTTTGACTGATCCCCCCATTGGTTTTACTGACGCTCTTTTCCTAGAGTAGCCTACCTGACAAAAAGCCTAATAATATTAAGTATATACTTTGAAACTTCTTCTCCTTGTTGTCTTACTACACTTTATATCGCTATAAACAGGCCTTGTTTGTATGTAATTCATAAATATAACCGTATAATCCACCTACCCAGGTGGGTATAGAGATATATATATTAAATGCAAGGCAAGGTGTCTATAGTGTCAGTATTTAGGAAATACTTGTGCACATTGGAATTAGGTCATCATACAGGGCTTGTAGGATTTGGACGGCGAAGCAGATCTAGCAGATCTAGCAGGACAGGGTCTTCACTTTGACAAGGTCCAGTTCTCATATCCACCAGTAGCATACACTGTTGTATTCTATTGTGTTAGCCTCCAACTATTTCATGTCTAGAGCGTTAAAGGCATATTTTGTGCTTCGTTGACCTTCCACATTAGTTCTACTATCATTGAAGACTTATACTGGGGGACTAGGCGCGACCTTGTCAGGGCAAAGTGTATAGGACTCTGGGTTTTGATATTCTATAGTGCATCTACGAAAGCCTCGCTCCACAGTATAAAGGCAAGCAAATTTAATCTAAGGTACTGTGTATTTAAAGCTAGCTCATCAGAGTACAGTACTGAAAATGCAAAATTGGTAAAGTTCGGACCATACAACGTTAGTGATTAGTTTCCGCTTTTCCCCATTGTTTAGGTTAAATATTTAGGTGTCTACTAGTAGTACAGAGTATATAAGTAACGTAGGCAATAGTAGGTTGGCTCAAAAGTCTTTGTAGCCTGAATAGCTTCTCATTCTGGCATAGGTATTTTGTATTTGATCGGTCAAAGTTCACATTCGGTAATTAATGCCTCTCTCTCACTGACATGCAATTAGATCGGAAGGTGAAGACCTGGTCCCCAAAAGAATAGCATATATAACCTGTGGTATCATGAAACAACAGCGGACCAAAGCGCCGTGGGGGGGGGGATTTGTTACACCTGGTGCCTGGAACGCCGATTAAAAGCCGCTGCAATGGAATAGAAACTGGGACGCCAACATTTGTACAAAGTCGCGGTGGAGATACTTGTACCAGTTTGCCACCGCTACAGCTCAAGTCGGCTGTTCCATCCAACGCCTTCCTTCAAACACCACTCACTCAAAATTGCACGACTGAATCGGATTATCTCCAGAGGCGTGGCTGTCCGTGCAACTGGTAAGAAGTACTCGCCAAAATATTCCCCAGCTTTCAAGCGTTGTTTCCCTAGCCCCGAGAAATTTTTGGACCTTTTAGACCAGGTGCTAGGGAATTCGCGAGCGAGCACATCTTCTGAAATACCGCGCAAGCCTTCAAGCCAAAGTTTCTGAGATTCCCTGTAACATTCGGGTAGCCGGCTTTTCAACTCAAGAAGCTCTTTTCGATTCTTCTTATTTTCTTCCCATGAAACTGTAGTTTCGTCACTTCCTGGAGTGGGTATGGGGGTGTACTCCCCAGGCAATGGAATGGCTGCAAGTCGCTCAAGATCAAGGGCGTGGATAGAATCATACGAAACAGCACCGAGGATCAGACAGAGACTGTGAAGTCGCGGGTAGGGCGCACTATTTTTCCTCACTACACGCCAATATGCAAGGATCGATAGCCAAGAAGACGAATCTGCAGCCTGGCGAGATAGTACCTTCGAGTGATCATCAGCAACAAATGCTAAAATAAAGCAAAGAATAGCCTCAATAGCTGTGGCGGCCGCGAGCTTTTCATCAATTGCTGTTACACGGTCTTTGGCCGTATGTCGTTCCGCAGCATGTTTTAACTCTCGGCCCAGATTCCCGTATTTTTGATATTCGTCCTTCCAAGCTCGACGGTCACAATGGCGAGATGCGGTATTGCTCGATTGCGGTGACGAGCATTTGGCAGGTGTGTCTGAAGTCCTGGAACGCTTGGCTGCTGGCTGGACCGACGATGACCTTCCGTCATTGCCGCCAGATAGTTCTAACCGGTTGCTAGAGAACTTGGTATCCTTCGCCGATTTTGGTGTATCCTGTGGAATCGTGGCCGAATTCGAGATAAGATATATGGGTGTTTGACCTTTTGCTGGGGCAGAGACTTTCAGATGTTTTGAGTGTTCTCTTATATTGGCGTTCGCCGCCACAACATTTTTCACCTTCCCCTCCAAATGCAGTGATTTGCTGTAGTCAGAACGTTCAAATGCCGGCGTCTTTTGCCCAGCACTCGGAGCGAAGGAAGGCTCCATATCGTGTGCATATTTCACAGGTGAATTTGGCAGTGCTGGTTTCTTTTTGCCCGAGAATTTGAGGAGAGCTTCGACTCGTTTTCTGTTTGATCTTCCATATTTCAGTTTCACAACTAGCTGTGATGTCCCCAAAACAGCTTGCTGAATTGGTGGAAGATCGCCAGGTCTTTGTAGCGTGTTCCCCACGTGGTACTGTGGGTCGCTTCTTGTGGCAAATGACGAACCGAAACTCGATACATCCGCTGTTGTCAATAAACCTGTGTCATCCTCGTGGTTAGAGGCTTTGTTATGAAATGATACCGAGTCCACCTGTGGCGGGCCGTGCATAGCGGACTTTTCTTTCTGCATCTTGGCTCCAAAAATATCAAGCGTTGGAAAAATTCCGGATTGAGATGAGTCCAATCCCAACAATCCTTCATCATATTTGGCCAGCTCTTTCTCGATATCTGGAGGCAGCGTGGGCGACAAAAGTCGAGGCAATCTTGGACTGCTTGAAGTTGGAGGAAGAGTCGGCGATAGGAGGGCAGGAAGTCCATTACTCTTCAGCCGATCGACCTTAGTAGAGTCTGTTGTAAGGTCAGGTGGTAGCCTCGGTTTTTTCAGGGGCGCAGGGCCCTTTTGTTGTGGCCTCAAAAGTTCATTATTGCGTTCATAGGGGCGCTTGCGCTCGATGCTCCCAGGGTTAGAGGCGGATCGGAGTTGACTTGGAAGAGTCTTTTCTAGTGGCCTCTGTAGGCTATTACCAGTAATGCCAACTTTAGCGCCTCGGTCGTTTGTATCAAGCGTGCGAGTTGTCGAAGGGCCTTGGTTAGCGGTTTCATGGCTGATGGGAGAAGCCGAGGTACCACTTTTCCGTCTATTCTTGTAGTCATTCAAACTTATCTTCTTCTTGGTTGAATTGTTCGATGGCGTGCTCGTAGCACTTTGGGTCCCTGAACGCTGATCGGACATGACGTTCCCCGTTGCGTTGGACCAATCACCCACAGCCACGAGTAAGGAGTCTCCTTCGTGATGCGTCAGGAAAGTCATGTATTGTAACTGTTGCTCCTCTGGTGTAAAAGGGCCTTCATTACTCACTGCCCAGTTGTTGACAAAGCGGCTCCCAAGGTGGAAGGGCACATCAGTAGGAACAGTAAGGAGGAAAGGATAGAATGGGAGAACTTCTTGACTGAGTCGTTTCAATCGCTGATCGATTGTATCCTGTCTGGGACTATATGTTTGTTCGCTGGGGAACTTGGAGGTTTCTATTTCATCATCCGCGGAGCGAGAGGGCTGGTCCTCCGACATTGCAGTTTGTTGATAAGGCGTCTATGTGACTGAAGGGGAGCAATCTCTTCCCAAATTGTCCCAGGCCAGAATCCAGCGTACTTCTTCCTTCTCCTTTGGCCTCTCTGAATGAAATGAATGCCAGATATCATGTGGCTTCGCTGTTCAGAATTCAATTGTCAGGATCGCAGGGCATCCGCTTCATCAAACACAGATCGAGCGGCTACCGTGAGGAGATTACTGGAGCCGCTATTCCGATCCTGGAAGTCAGCTCCTTTATTGTTCTGTAGATTTCCCTTGCTATTCCCTTTACATCGAGTGCCTCCAAGAAACCGCGGCTTGGACTCTCAGAGACACTCAGCTCAGGCCTGGCCTACACAGGGCCACGTGAAGTCTGACAACCCTTCTAGGCTAGCCAGATCGAAACCGGGGGGTAAGATGTACAGTACAAGAGAGCGCCTTAAGTCTCGATCAGGCAACAGTATAGAGAACCAGCCTCAATCTGCCGTCCAGGAAATCGCGGAGAAACAGTCGATGTGTGCCGAAGCTAGACTGGTGTGCTTGGTGGCATAAGGGTGGAGAACGGGAGACTCCGTCTCTTTTGTTGAGAACTGCCGATGTACTGGTGGTGAAAAGGAAGAGGGGGGTGGAGATGCGGAAGGAGAAGACCAAAGAGCATCCTCTGGAGAGATGGATCCATTCATCTTGGTAAGTTGGAGTTGTGACCTGAGATTCGGGCTGCGGTCAAAGCGGAGGCGCTTGGCAGTAATCCGATCATCGGCTCCGTACTCCGTATCCGTCTACTCTTTCTAAACACCTACATCCAAGCTTACCAACGGCCCACTGTTCTCTATAACTTTCTCCACTCGCACTCAGCAGAATCCCATGATAAGCTGACCAGGTTTATTGATGGAGAACCCTCCACGGAGTATATGCCATCAATACATCCTTCAAAGACTGAGTAATATACATGCCCCAAGCAGTTAGCCAGGTGCTGATATGGTCTAGTGACTGGCCCCCATTTTCGTTCGCCTGAATATGGAAGGTCAGCGTTTTATGCCCAGTAGACAAGATGTCCTGATAATCATGGAACCTTACTATATTGCCATGCCGTAGATACTCCGTACAGACGATTGATACGGGACAGGACTGGCGGTCTCCAAATGTTCTCAAGATGACGGCACAAGAAGTTTGATACTTCTAATCGGGCTTCCGACTTTTGCCTCCAGTCAAACCGTCCTCCAGTCAAACCGTCCTTCAGATTGCTGTCTGTGTATGAGAAATGGGCGAATTAATTATGAACTAGACCTTTGAATAATGTAGCTTCCATCAGTCCCGCAAACTAACAATTGCTAGAGGGTGTTCTTATTGGACAGAAGAAATCCATGGCTGGAAGTATTGACTACAGATTCATAGCTGAGTCGAAGCTTCTTCAACCCTGCATGAATGGCCTTCTGAATGTCTGCAATCACATATATATACCCCGTATATAGTCCGCACGTAGCAAATATGATACCAAGCCGCTCTGCGGAGTATAACCCGCGCCTTTGTAGGTGTTTTAGCTACTAGTACGGATTACAAGCCGTTGTGCTATCGGCAAAAGATCAGAATAAAACAATCAAGACTGCTCATAGCGCCCCTACATGAAGTGCGATGTTACCACTGCAGCCACCGCAGTGATATAGGGATCAACTGGTAATATAAATTATCTTCAAGAGTCCAATTCTTAAATCCGTTCAAGTTATTTATTTCATACCAAGTACGGAGTATTTTTGCACAGAATCCACATAAAAGCTAAGGAACAAGCGGTAATGGGCAGTTGGGCGAAAAGAAATATCCCAGTAAACAGAGAAGTTTCCAGATCTGTCTCAGTTGCAATCCCAATTTTTGATAATGGAGCAGTTCCATTCCGGCTCAACGTCTAGTGCATTGCGCGTGTTCCAGAGTCTGTTGCTGTGTGAAGAAAAGATGCCTCGGAGTACTTGACTGATAATAATAGGGCGTTGGGGTCCCAGTTGCGGCGGGTTCAGAAAAAGTTGCGGAAGGATCAGAAAGTTAGATATCTTACAGATAAGATTTCTAATTCTTGATTAGATCTTTATATAATATAATTAATTAAAAATTAGAATTTATAAATCTAATCTCTACACAGTTATATTATATATCTAAAAATCTGATTTTCTGATTCTTGCACAGTTATATTATATATTTAAAAGATCTGATTTTTTAATTTCTGTGAAGCTATACTATTTTTTTTTATTATTTTTAAAAAATATTTATCTATAAGATTCTTCTTAGTTCTGTATATATAGTTATATACAGATATAATTTTATATAGATATAAGGATAGTAATCCTTATAACACTCGCGATATATTATATCACAAGGAATATCCATACTGCGGGAGCAGTTCCTGGCGAAGATATTATATTAATAAATATTATAATATATAATTTATAGAATTCTTCTAAATATATCTATCTATAAAAGAAATTAAATAAAAAATTAGTAATAATATTTTAAATAATATAAATATTATTTTAACTTTATAATAGATATATTTTTATTATATTATCTTAAATATATACTCTTATAAGTTTATTACTTAAAATCTATAAGATAATCTGTTAAAATTATATTTATATAAAATATTAGATATTATACTCACAAGAATTCTGTTAGGGAAATAATTAAATTAAGCTAATTCAATGATTGACTATTAATAGAGAAAAAATCAATAAAAAAAATAAATAAATAAAAATATTTAAATTATATTCTTTTATCTTTTTTATATAGTACTATTTTTTGCTTTATTTAATTATCTATTTAATCATGGTATACTGAACAATACATTTACACAGGCATTATTAAGACTTTGGGATTTGGAGGGTTTGTACAAGAACCCCATAACAAATTCTTCTGATTTTCTTAAGATTAATTATAAAATAAATATAATTTTATTATCTTCTAAAAATCTTTATAAAGAATTAAATATATTTTAATAAATTATAGAACTAGAATAGAGACTTAAAATTTTTAAATAATTCTGATATTTTATCTATAAAATTAAAAAAGATTAATATATATATATATATATATATATATTTTATAAAATAGTAAATATTATGATATTTATAATCATATCATCTTTTAATTATTCATTATTTAATAAGAGTCTATTACAAAGACTAATAATTAAAATAAAAATTTATTTAGATTATATATTTAAAAATTTATAAAAAAATAAAGCCGCGAAGCTTTTTTAAGAGAATAATTAAATAATTCAAAGAATTATAGACAGAAGATATAATTATAAATTCTAAAAATAACTTTTTATAAAAAAAATTTTTTATATATTTATAATATTAAAAAAAATAAAAATAAAGCTAGATTATAAAGCACAGAAACTAAATATTATATAATTATATTTATTTTTTAAATTATTTATAAGATATTAATCTAGAAGAGTTGTTGTTTCCAAGCCGAAAGACTAATATTATTTATAGTTATCTACAGACTTCTAGAATCTTATATATATACTCAGATATATTTAGAAAAAGACAGGCTTTACTCTTATAAGTATATATATTTTATAAATATTATTTCTTATAACTATCTTTCTCTTACAGGCTCTTTAATTAATCACAGACTCTCTAATTCTAAATTAGACTCTTTGATTAATCATAGACATACTATCTAGAGATTATTATCTTATTATATTATATTATATATAATAAAGCCCTGGACCAATCTTCTCAGACTAGTATAATTATATAAATAGATTATTAAAAAAATTAATATTATTTATAATTATTTATAGATTTCTAGAATTCTATATATATACTTAAATATATTTAGAAGAAGACAGACTTTATTCTTATAAGTATATATATCCTGTGGATATTATTCCTTATATTATTTCTATAAAATATAAAATAAAAAATCTATAAATAATTAGAATTTTTTATTATTAAATAAGATTTAATTATACTACTTATAAAATTAAAATTAAGTATTAATTAATAAAATAAAAAAATTAATTATATATAAAAAAAGTTATTATTATTTATAAATTAAATAAAATAATCTAATAATTAAAATTATTATAAAAGATTTTTATAAAAAGATATTCTATAATTAAATATATTAAAAATATTTATTTTATAAAATTTTATATTAATATTTAGAAAAATAATAAAATATTTTAACTATAAAAAATAAGATTATATAATAAAGAACTATTATTTATATAAAAATAAAAATATTAAAAAATTACTTGCTATTTAAATAAATTATAAAAAATTAATAAATATATTTTTTATAATATATTTTATTTTATTTTAAGATTATAAAAGTGATTACTTATATAGAATAAGACTAATCTATTTAAAAAGATTAAAATCTTAATTAATATAAATATAAAAATAAATTTAACATTGATAATATTAATAAAGACTGTAGAATAATTAATTATATTTATAAAGATTTTTATAAAATTCTTAAATAATAATAATATTTAATCAGAAAAAATTATAATATTAAAAATAAATTTTATAAATATTAAAAATAATTATAAAATTTATAAAAAAATTATCATTATAATATCTAATATAAAGAAAATTATATTAAATATATTATAAATTTAAATAGAGATTTTTATTATAGAGTTTAATTAATATTATTTAAGATTTTATAAAAGATAATAAATTAAGATATATTATATTATTATAACAGAGTTTCTCACAGAGAAGCTAATAATTAAATAATTATAAATTATAATAATTAGATTTATTTATAAAAAAATAAATCTAAAAATATTTTTAGAATAGCTTTATAATTTTAAAATAATATCTATAAAAAAAATAATAAGTTATTTATTTTTATAATTAAATATTAATCTAAAAATATTCTTAAAAAATATTATAAATTAAATCAAAAGTAAAGCTAATTTATAAAATATTATTAATAAAATAAGAAATATTCTAAAAGTATTTATTAGAGTGGCTAACAGCCAGGTCAGATCAGATTAATTAGAATTTTTATATCTAATCATCAGATTATAATCAGATTAAGAAAATTTTTATATCTAATTATAATATAGCTAAAAATTAGATAATTAATTATTTTAATTATTTTTAATATTAAGATTTATTTACTATATCTTTTTAAACTCTAATATAATTAAGATATACTTAAATTAAATAATTATTAATCTAATTATTATTATTATTATCTAAAAATATATAAAAAGAAGCTTTTTAGATTAAAAAAATATAATTAAAAAAAAGTTAATATTTTTTTTATTATTATTTATTAGAAATACTAAGAAAATTCTAGTTATATTAATAAAATTTAATTTTTTATAAAATTATTATTCTTATAATAAAAAATATATATAAAAATATATAATTATTACTCTATTTTAGCTATATATCTTAATTATATTATAAAATAATAAAAAATTATATATTAATTATTAATTAGAATATTAGAAATAAATATATTATTTTTATTTTATTATTTTTTTAAATCAGACTATTCTTAGATTTATAGATAAGATATAGCTTAAAGAACTATTAATAAAATTAGAAATAAATTATAAATTATATATAAAATAATTAGAAAGAATAATTAGATTATTAAAATAAAATAGATTAAACAGATTAAATAAATTAAATAAATTAAATAAATCAAATAAATTAAATAAATTAAATAAATTGAATAATTTAAATAAATTAAATAAATTAAATAAATAAAATAGATAAATAAAATAAATAAAATAAATAAAATAAATAAAATAAATAAAATAAATAAAATAAATAAAATATATTAAGTTTATATTATAATATTATAGCTTTTATAAAAATCTTTTTTTTATTTTAGTTTATTATATGTTAAACAGTTTTATTTAAAAAAAGAAATTATTTTATAATTCTAGACTTTAAATATAAATTCCTGCTTATTAAATTTATTAAAATAAATAAAATATAATAAATATATTAGCTATATATTTAAATATAATAAATTATATTTATATAAAATTATATTTTAAAATAAAATAAACTATTTTTATAAAGTTTTCTATTTTTATTTTTCTAAATTAAAAACTTAAAAATTAGTTCTATAAGCTATTATTTTTATAAGAATTATAAAAAGAAATATTATTAATTATATCTAAATAAATAATTAATTAAATACTAAGTAAAGAACTATTATAGATATTTATTTATTTTTCTAAAATAAATCTTTTTTAATTATTATTTTTTTTAAATTTTTATAATTTATAATAAATAGGATTTTTAGAATTAAATTCTATATTTTATACTTATTTATTATCTATTATTTTAAATTATTAAATATATTTAATTTAAATAAATAATTAATCTTGCTGTTTTATCTTTCTGCTGAAAATTAAGTCTTTTTAATTAAATATAAATTAAAAAATATTTTATAAAATTATCTAAAGAGATATATATACAGCTGCTATTAAAATTCTTAAATATTAAATAAATATTAATTATAATAAATTATGAAATTAATTCTAATTAGAAAATATTTATTATTTTAATTAGATATAATCAGATTAATTAGATTAATTAATTAGATAATTATATTTTAATTAATATTTTCTTATTTTTTTTATACTAGATTTTATAAAAGTTTTTTTCAGAATATAGTATATTTCTTAAAATAATTAATTAAATAGATTAAGCAGTAAACTATATTTAAAGAATATTATTATATTTATATTATAATTAAATATATATTATACTTTATATATTATTTTTATAAAAAAAATATATATATTATAAATTAATCTATAATTATTAATTTATTTGCTATATTTAATCTTTTTAATAAGTAGATATAAACAGTTATAATAATAGTTATATTTTAATCTAATCTTAATTATATAATTAAAAATTTTTTATATCTTAATCTAATTACTAGATTATGGCCAGATTAAGATTAAGATATAATAGTCAGGTTAAGCCACTCTAGTATTTATAAAAATATTTTATATAAAAATTAATCTAATAATTAAAATTATTTATTAAAATGTTAATCCTTTTTATAAAAAAGAAGAATAGAAATTTATAAATATATATCAATTATTATAAATTAGATAAATAAATTATTAAAAAAAAGTATTTATAATTATAAAGTAATAATTATATTAATTAGCTTATAAAAATATTATAATTTATATAATTTAATTTTTATAAAGTCTATTATTAAATAAGAATTACAGTAGATTATAAATAGAAAATAGTTTTTTAAATAAAATATAATCTATTTAAATATTTAGTTATATTATTCACACTAATTAATATACTGACAGAATTTTAAGAATTTACAAATTTCTTATTTATAGAATATCCAAATAACTTTGTAATTATTTATTTTTGTTATGGGGTTCTTGTACAAACTCTTCAAATCCTAAAGACTTAATAATACCTGCGCGAATACTTTGTTTGATATATTATAATTAAATAAAATACAAGATAGTATTATATAAGAAGAGATAAAAAATATAATTTAAATATTTTTATTTTTATTTTTTTTCTTTTTTATTAATTTCTTCTGTATTAATAATTCATTATTAAATTTAATTAATTTAATTATTTCTTTAATATTAGAAATTAATTATTATTAAGAGATAATCTCTTAAGAATTAAGAATTATTTAGTATATAAAAATAGTAAATTCTCTTAATTTAATAATTTATAATAATTAAAATATTATTCAAGAACTTATATAAGTAGTATATATTTTATAAATAAATTTAAATAATTAATAAATATATTTTAATTAATAATAATAAAGATATTAAATAATAAAAGCTTAGCTATAGATCTAACTGAAACATTTATAATAATATTTTATATTACTATTTATATTAATTTTATTATCTTTTATTTAATATTAATTATATAATTTTAAATTTATTTTTTAAATTTTATACTTTTCTTTAAAAAAAAACTTTAAGATATATTCTCTCTTCTGTAAGAAGCTTTATATAAAATTCTTTATTAATAAAAAATATTTTATAAATAAAATAAAAAAAGTCTATTATATTTATAATTATCTTTATAAAAAAACTAAATAATATATACTTTTCAGGATTATATTTAAATAAGAAATAAATAAAATTATATAATAAAATAATTTATTATAATTAATAAATTAATTATTTGAAAATCTAAATAAAAAAAAGACTCTTATATAAATTATAATAATAAAATAAAAAAGAATTTAATAAGATTTTTTTTATTATTAATAATATTAGCTAATTAAATAATCAGAAAAAAATTAAACTTAATACTATTATTTATTAAATAATTATTAAAAATATAATTAAAATAAAGAAAGCTAATTTATATAACAAATATTATAATTAACTTCTTAAGATTAATTATAATATTTAATATATAAATATACTAAAATAAAATTCTTATTATTTAAATTATTTTTTATTTATAATTAAGAAAAATAATCTAAATAAAATAAATTAAAAAACTATCTTAATTAAGATTATAACTCTTTATTTAAGAAATTCTAAAGAAAAAAGAAATCTCTCTTAAAAAAATCTTATTTTATAATAAATTTTAAAAAAAGAATTTTTAAAAAAAAGATAAAAAAAACTCTGTCTTAAATATAGAAATAATAAATATTTTATATAAAATTATAAAAATAAATTTAATAAAATAATTATAATAAAATTTATTAAAATATTAAATAATAAAAAATTAAAAAAAAATAAATTCTACTGTCTACATAAAATTATATATTAGAGAATATTAATAATAAGAAACTATTATTAAATTAAAAATATTTTAAAAAACTATATTTAAATAGTTCTTTTTTTATAATATAAATATTATTAAATTATAATATTATAATATAAATATTAATAAATAACAGCTGTTTAAGTTATAAAATAATAAATAAAATATTTATATAATAAAATAAAATATTAATAATAAAAATTATTTTTTAATTAATAAAAGAAGTTACTAAATAGATAAAATATTTAATATATATTATATAAATTTATTTAAATATAAATATATATTTAAAAAAAGAAATCTTTTTTATATTTTATTAAATAGACTTAAATATAATCTTATTTTAAAATTATTTTTTAAATAAAGGAATTTAATATATAACTAAAACCAAAATAGAAATAATTATATTTTTATATAATAAAAACTAAAATTATATAATCTAATTTAAAAAAACTTAAAAATAAAAATTATTTGGATATTATCATAATATTTCTTAATTTGTATTCTAAAATTATTTAGATATTATTATAATATTTCTTATTTTTTAAATCTTTATCTATAGATAAATTACTGTTTTATTATAATAAAAATATAAATGATAAAATTAAACTAATATAAAAAAATAAATAAAATTCTTAAATATTATAAAATGTTTTATAT
The DNA here is from genome assembly GCF_003184545.1 of Aspergillus heteromorphus CBS 117.55. Taxonomy (NCBI): domain Eukaryota; kingdom Fungi; phylum Ascomycota; class Eurotiomycetes; order Eurotiales; family Aspergillaceae; genus Aspergillus; species Aspergillus heteromorphus. The sequence continues at coordinate 230,985 of NW_020290443.1, forward strand.
AATTGTGATAGAATAACCCAGCTATCAGGATAAAGGTCATTGGGATGATGTATTATAGTAGTTATAAGAGTCGTGTTATCAGAATAACGTGTTATAGTGATTATAAGAGTTATAAGATTATTAATAGTAATTCTATATCTCTTTAATATTTATAAGATATTAATCTCTCTGTAAGAAGCTACTGATTCTTTAAGAATTAATCTATCTTATAAATATAGGCTATCTTTGTTATTATTAAATAAATATATAGTATTTTATAGTTAATTTTTTATCTAGTTAATAAACTTTTTATTCTAATAAATAGATTTTATTATATTCTGATTCTTCTCTTTTCAACTATCTAAGAAAGATATTATTTATTAAAGATAGTAAAGAAATAAAAGTATTTAGTAATTAAATTAATCCAGAATTCTTATTAAATACTGTTTTTATTATTAAAGAGATTTAATAACTAGAAGATTATATTTATTAATTAAAATAAGCTATTAATTTATAGTAAAAAATAGCTTATCTTTAAAGAAATAGCTTCTCAAGTAAAATCTTTTTAAGATATTACTAATTCTCTCTTGAATTAAAAAAAAATAAAAAAAAAATTAAATTTAAAAATATCTTTTGCTTTGCTCTGAACTTCAATCTTTAAAAATATTAAGAATAGATTATTAATTTAAAATATATATTTAGAGATATATCTAAGAAATATTTATTAAAGAAATATAAGATTCTTGCTGCTATTAGCTATATAGATTTAATATATAGACAGAGATAATATTATTTTATAAATAATAAAAGTTCAGAAAAGAGATAATTTCTTAAGAAATTATAATCTTAATTTAAAAATTAGATTTTTATATTAATTTAGAATACTGCTATTCTTTAATTAAATATTATAGCTTAATTTAAATAGACTTATTAATAATATAGCCAGAATCCGCAAGAGTTCTATATTTATCTTAATATTTTAAAGTAATATTTTTTTTATTAAGCAGAAAAAAAAAGAGTCTTATTCTACTTTACTAAGTTATTATCAGATTTAAATTATTATATTTAAAAGCATATTTCCTATTTATCAGAGAAGCGGGACGAAATAATAACTATTATTATTTATTATTATAAACTATAGAAAAATAGAAGAAAATATAAGCAAAATAATAATTAATTTAGTAGTTATAAGTCACGCAAGCGCTTTTAAGAAATTACTAGTAAAATTATTAAGGAAGATATCCTAAATCACAGAAAAAACCCTATTAGAAAGAATAATAATTAATTATAATACTTTATATATAAAAGTATTCAACATCTTGCAAATTAATATTTTATCAAAGATAAAAGAATCTAATCTACTAGAATCTATCAATCCTTATCAAATTTAAAGAAAAAAATAGAAAAGTTAAGATAGATCCTATAATTTTGACTTTTTTATCTATAATAGAGACTATATATTATTTTTATATTTCTATCTATATTTAAAATAATCTTAAAATCTTTGCAGATCTGAATAGCTATATTAAAGTAGATATTATTAGTTATTAGTTTATTAAAATCTATAATCTCTAATATATTCTGATTACTGCGCCAAAGATTAAAGTTATTAATTAAATTATTACTTTTATTTATAATATATAGAAAGTCTTTATTACTATTACTAATTTATAAAAAGATATTTATACTTTTAAATAGTATTATATAAAGATTAATTAGAATTTCTAACTGAAAGATAGTTCTGTACTACTTTTAATAATTATACTTTATAATCTATATATTATCTTATCAGTATAAAACTGTCAGTAATAATTTAATATATTATTTATTTTACTGCTTTCTATTACTTAATTTATTAAAGTAACTTAAAACTTAGTAAGAGTATATATTATTATTAAGCTTTCTAAAGATATCTAATTATCAGAAGAAGAATCTTATAATTTATTATTAAATCCTAAGATAATTTCTATTAAACTTAAGTAGTTTTAAAATATATTTTTTATAAATTTTTTCTAACAGCTATCTTCTTATAATCCTGCAGATTATACTATTAATATTAAATTTAATAAAATATTTTCTTATAATTTAATATATCTCTTATCCGAAGCCGAACTCAAGATTTTATAAGAATATATTAAAGAGAATCTAAAACTAGATTAAATTTAATTTTTAAAGAGTTCTGCTGAAGCTTCTATTCTCTTTATATTTAAAAAAAATAATAATTTATATCTTTATATAGACTACAGAGATTTTAATAAGATTTTTATTAAGAATTATTATTTTTTATTTTTTATTTTAAAGATTCTTAACAGAATTTCGGAAAGTATCTATTTTTTAAAAATTAATATTAAGAATATATACTATTAAATCTGTATTAAGAAAAATAATAAATAAAAAATAATATTTTATATCTAATACAGCTACTTTAAATATATAATTATATTATTTAGATTAACTAATACTTCAACAACTTTTTAAAATTATATATATACTATACTTCAAGAACTTCTTGATAACTTTTATATAATATATCTGAATAATATTCTTATTTTTTTATTAGATAAAAAATCTTATATAAAGTATATTTATTAAGTTTTAAAGAGACTTTAAGAAGCTTAGCTCTATATAAAATTATTAAAATATTTATTCTATTAATTCTAAATTAAATTTCTAGAATATATTATTAACTCTGATAGAGTATCTATAAATTTTTAATAAATAAATAATATTATTTTATAATTAATTTCTGAAAGTTATTATAATATTTAGATCTTTTTTAGATTCTGTAATTTTTATTAATAATTTATTTAAGACTATTTTTATATTATCTTATCTCTTATTTCTTTATTTTATAAAATAATCAACAGGCGGAAGTTAGGAAAGATTTATTTAATCTTAATTAAATAAACTGCTTTTCACTGTCTTATTACTATCTTTTAATAAATATTTTTATTAATATATTTTAATTCTATAAAATCCCGCTGTTTAGAAACTAATATATTAAAAGAAGAAATAAGTAGTATTCTATCTTAATCTAATATTAAAAATATATTTTATCTAGTTATATTCTGATTCTGTAAGTTCTCTGATATCAAGCTAAATTATAATACTCTAGATTAAAAGTTATTTACTATTATTTATTTTTTTAAATAATAGTAATAATATTTAGAAGATATTTTTTAAATAATTAAGATTTTATTAGATTATTTAAACTTATAATTTTTTATATATTAAATCCAGATTAACAGAAAACAAGCTTGATAACTTATAAGTCTAATTCTTTATAATTTTATTATTAAATATAGAACAAAAAAATTAAATCTAGCAGATAGATTCTTCAGAATATCTTCTAAATCTTAAGTAAAATCTGCTTCTTAAGAGAAACTGTTGATCCTGATTCAAGCATGATTTGTAAATATATTATCTCTGATAATAAGAGATCTTATTAAAGAAAAAATCTAATTTAAATTTTAAGATATACAGGATTATTCTGAATTTAATATTTATATTATATTAAGCTCAAAGAATTCTAATAATTAAGCTGATATAGAGATAGCTGACTAGACTGCTTAAGAGAATTTATCTTAAGAAAGATTTATTTCTTAATTTATAATATCATAAATATATACCGCGGAAGTTTTATACTTAGATATATATAATTCTAAACTTTAAAAAATAATCTTATATTTATAGAATAATAATTCAGAGATATAATAATAAAAAACTGCTGTTTAATAAAAGTAATTAGACTAAAAATATTAGACTATTAAAATAACTAGTTATATCTATTTTAAAGATTAATATTATATTCTCTTTTTTAAGACACTATATTAGATATTTATTAAGCTATATTATAATAATCTATTAGCAGAATATTTTAGAAAGATCTAAACAGAAGTACTACTATACAGAAAGTTTTATTAAAATAAATTATAATATAATATAGCTGAATATATTTAAACTTATTTAATATACTAAGAAATTACTGTTCTAAAGTATTAATTATATAGCAGTCTTAAATTATTACTAATTTTATTATATTTTTTTATTAAATTAGCAATAGATTTTATTACAGGGCTGCTTTTTATTATTTAATATAGAAAGACTATTAATACTATTCTAGTTATTATTAATTAATTCTTAAAATATTATTTTTTTTTTATTATTCTATTTATAATAACTATCTCAGATCTTGCTGAACTGTTTTATAAATAAATTAAATTAATCTTTGGACTTCTAAATAGAATTATATCTAATTAAGAATTAATCTTTATTAGTAAATTCTGATTAAATTTAGTCTATAATAGTTATATAATCTTAAAGCTTTTAACTGTGTTCTATTCTTAAACTGATAGCTAAATAAAATAGATAAATTAAATATTTAAATATTATCTCTGATACTACTCCAGCCAGTATAATACTAATTAATTATTAATTTTTTTAAGTACTTAATTCGCCTGTAATAATATAGATAATATAATTATAGACTAATTATTTTATAATATTTTTTATAGCTTTTCGCTGGACTTTTATATTAGAATTAAGATTAATTCTCAGCAGCAAGAAGTCCCAGTAATATAGAATAAGATTGAGAAACTTAGAGAAATAAGAGAATAGCTATAAAAGATATAGTGAATAGTTATAAAAAAATAAAAAAAATATTATAATAAGCACAGAAAGCTATTTTATTTTAAAAAAAAAAATTTAGTTAAGCTATTAACTCAGAACTTATAATTTAAAAAATCAAGAAAACTGGCTCCGAAGTTTATAGAATTCTTTCGGATTCTTAAATATATTAGATCTTAGATATATTAATTATATTTATCTGAGAAATATAAATAAATTTATAATATATTTTATATCTTCTTATTAAAACTGTAAAATACTAGAAGAGATTATAAAGAACCGCTCCTGATATCTAAGCTAGATAATAAAGATAAATAGAAAGTTAAAGAAATTAAAGATTATTAATATTATAATAATTAGAATTACTATCTAATTAAGTAGAAAGAATAGCCGAGCAAGTATAATTAATAGATTTTTAGTAAAAATATAGAGAATATATCCGAAGCTATAAAATAATATTAAAAATATTATAAAAAGTACTATATATTAAGAAGACAGAAAATAATTACTAGTAAATTATTTTATATTTTTAAGAGATAAGCTATAGAAATATTAATTTCTTAATATTTCTTATTAATTATATTATTACAGATTAAATATATTAATAAATATAAAATTATTCTGCTATAAGATAGCAGGAAATACTTAAATATATTTAGTTATATCTATTATCTATTTATAAAATAAATAATAATAATAATCAGATTTTTTTATTATAACTCAGAAATATTTACAGAGAAAGTAAACTTTAGAAAAAGAATATAGAGATCTATAATTAATTTAATAATACTATTTTTATTATCCAAAGTTAATTTATTATTATTAATATCCAGATATTAAATATATATTATAGCTCTTATTAAATTAAGAAAGTTCCGCAGAATAGAAATTTAGTCTATATATCTTAAATTATTAAACAGCAAACACAATAATATTTTTATTTTATAAATATAATAATTCTCTAGTAAGATATAAAGATTAGAATAAGAAATTAACTGCGCCAAAAAAATACAACAGATCTTAATAAACTTAATATATTTAATAGTAAACTTCTAATAAAATATTAATAATAGAATTATAAAGATCTTATTTCTTAATTATAACAAGAACTTATATACTTGGCGGTCTTAATATTTTTTAATAAGAATTTATAAGTATAGATATTCTCTATACTATTAAATATTTTTATAAAAATATAGATCTCTTCGCGGACAGTCTACTTAATATTATTATTTTAATATTTTTTTTTTAGAATTAGAGTAATCTATTTAATAATCTTTATAAAATCACAAGTGTTTTCTAGCAGATTAATTATAGACTTAAGAGATATTAGTAAATTATATATATATAATATAAAATATATAAAATCTATAAGATTATAAGTCTTCTTTCCCGCGGAATAGAAATAATATAGAATAAATATCTTTATATCTAATAAATAACTGATATTATACAGAGCGCTCTTCTTAGAATTAAAGTTATTATTTATATATCTCAGACAGTATATATAAAAGTTATAGCGGGCTTTAATAAGAATATTCTGCTTAGAATATACTGTTTTTTTTATTATTATAAAATAATTAAAAATAAGATTAATATCTAATAAAGAAGAGAATAATAGTAATACAGTATAAATAAAAATAATAAAGATTACGCGAAATAATAAAGAAATATAAAGAGAATAATTATAAATCACTAAAAAATAATAATTATAAAATAGAAAAAAAAAAGAAAGAGAAGTAATATAAGAGATTTTTTTATTTATACTTCTTCGCAGGGGATCCACTTATATAAATATAACTAAATATTTATAAAGCTATACAGAAATAGTATATAACTCTGTTTATATTATATATCCCGCGAGTTTTCTATCTTTTACTATCAGATTCCTATTATTCTAAATCAGAAATATATAAAACTATTTCTAATACCCGAGCTAAATAGCTTGTCCCAGCAGAGAAGAGCGCTATTTATAATAAAATAATCCAGCTATCGGGATAAAGATTATCGGGATGATATATTATAGTAGTTATAAGAATTGTGTTATCGGGATAATATATTATAGTAATTATAAGAGTTGTGAGATTATTAATAGTGGTTCTATATCTCTCCGATATCTATAAGATACCGATCCCTCTGTAAGAAGCTACTGATTCTTTAAGAATCAGTCTATCTCGTGGATATAGGCTACCTTTGTCATTGTCAAATAAATACACAGTGTTTCATGGTTGATTCCTTACCTAGTCGACAGGCTTTCTACCCTGACAAGTAGATCCTATCACAATAATATATTTTATAACAAATTATTAATATTATAAAAAATACTAATAGAATTATGCAATAAAATTTTTATTAAAATTAATTATTTATTTATTATAATATTTATTTTTTTTAAATAAAAATTTAAAAAAAACTCTGCTTCTGTATAAATTATTAAATATTAAATATAATTATTTAAAAAAATTAATATTCTTTATCTCTGATATATAAAATACTTAAATAAATTAGATAAATTAAATAATTTACTAAGCTGAATATCTTCTCTGTTTTTTATTATATATAAATTATTAAAGATTAAGAATAAATAACAGCTTTTTATATAAAATATAGATTATATAAATAATTAATTTTTTTTTAATTTTATTAATATTTTAAGAATTTTTTAAAATTTTATTAATTAGATTTTTAGAGAATATCTAGATAAGTTTTATTTAATTTATATAAATAATATATTTATTTATTTAAGCAACTTTTTAAAAAAATATAAAGACTATATATAAAAATTCTTTATTAAACTAAATAAAATAAAGTTATATCTAGATATTAAGAAATATAATTTTAAAAAAAAGAAAATTAAATATCTTGAATTTATTATATAAATAGAGAAAAAGATTTAGATAAATTTAATAAAAATTTAGATTATTTAAAAATAAAAATCTTTAATAATTATAAAGATTATATAAGAATTTCTAGATTTTATTAATTTTTATAAATAATTTATTAGAAACTTTTCAGAAATAGTATAATTTTTAAATTAATTAATATAAAAAATATAGTCTTCAGATAGATATTAGATTATTATATAATTTTTAATAAATTTAAAAATATTGTTTTTATCTAATTCTAATTCTATTTTATTCTGAATATATAATAATTATAAAACTAAATTTATCTGACTATAATATAAAAAAAGTTCTTTTATAATATAATAATAATAATATATTATCATTATATATATATTTTTTAAAATAAAATATATTAACAGAATATAATTATTTAATTTATAATAAGAAACTTCTCATTACTATATAAAATCTTAAATAATAAAATACTGAATTATAATTAATATAAAATCTTTTAATTAATAATTAATTATAAAAATTTAAAGTTAAATTAATTTATAAAAGTAAAAATAAGAATAAACAGACTAATATCTTATTATAATATAAATAAAATATATTTATAAATAAGAATAATTATTTTTAAAATCATATAATTTAGTTGTTTTTTTAATTAGATAGATTAATTAATTGTGATAGAATAAACCAGCTATCGGGATAAAGGTCATCGGGATGACGTATTATAGTGGTTGTGAGAGTCGTGTCATCGGGATGACGTGTTATAGTGGTTGTGAGAGTCGTGAGGTCATCGATAGTGGTTCTACACCTCTCCGGCACCTATAAGGTGCCGATCCCTCTGTAAGGAGCTACTGATCCTTCAAGGATCAGTCTATCTCGTGGATATAGGCTACCTTTGTCATTATCAAACGAATACACGGTGTTTCATGGTTGATTCCTTACCTAGTCGACAGGCTTTCTACCCTGACAAGTAGATCCTATCACATTCTGATCCTTCTCTTTTCGACTACCTAAGGAAGATGCCACCCATTGAAGATAGTGAAGAAATGGAAGCACTCAGCGATCGAATCGATCCAGAACCCTCGCCGAATACCGTTCCCACCGTTGAAGAGATTCAACAGCTAGAAGATCATGTTCATCGATTGGAACAAGCTACCAACTTACGGCGAAGAATAGCTCACCTCCAAAGGAATGGCTCCCCGAGCGAAACCTCCTCGAGACACTACCGATCCTCCCCCGAATCAGAAAAGGATAAGGGAGAGATCAAGTTTAAAGATATCCCTCGCTTTGCCCTGAACTTCAACCTCCAAAAACGTCAAGAATGGATCACCGATTTGGAATATATGTTCAGAGGCGCACCCAAGAAATATTCATCAGAGGAACGCAAGATCCTCGCTGCTATCAGCTATATGGACCCAGCATGTAGGCAGAGATGGTACCGTTTCGTGGACGATAAGAGTCCGGAAGAGAGACGATTCCTCGAGAAATCATGGTCTCGGTTCAAAGATTGGACTCTTACACTGATTCGGAACGCTGCCACCCTTCAATCGGATACTATGGCCCAACTTGAACGGGCTCACCAGCGATACGGCCAGGATCCGCGAGAGTTCCATGCTTACCTTGATACCTTGGAGCAACACTTTCCTCGCCAAGCAGAAAAGGAAAGGGCCTTATCCTACTTTGCTAAGCTACTACCGGATCTAAACCATTATATTCAAGAGCATGTTCCCCACCTACCAGAGGAGCGGGACGAAATGGTGGCTATCGCTACTCACTATTACGAACTGTGGGAAAATAGAGGAAAACGCAAGCGAAACGATAACCGATTCAGTGGTTATAAGCCACGCAAGCGCTTCCAAGAAACCACTAGTAAAACCATTAAGGAAGATGTCCCGAATCGCAGGGAAAACCCCATCGGAAAGGATGGCAATCGATTACAATGCTTTATATGCAAAAGTACCCAACACCTTGCGAACCGACACCCTACCGAAGGCAAAAGGGTCCAATCCGCTAGAACCTACCAATCCTCATCGGATTCAGAGGGAAAAGTAGAGGAGTTGGGATAGGCCCTACGATTTCGACTCCTTCACCTACAGTAGGGACTACACATCGTTTTCATGTTCCTATCCGCATCCGAAACAGCCTCGAAACCTTTGCGGACCTGGATAGCTGCGCCGAAGTGGATGTTATTAGTTACCAGTTTGCCAAAGCCTATAACCTCCAACGTGCCCCGGTTACTGCGCCAAAGATTGAAGCCATCAATCGAATCACCACTCCTACCTATGGTGTATGGAAAGTCCCTATTACCGCTACCGATTCGCGAGGAGGCACCCGTACTTTCGAACGGTATTGTGTAGGGATTGACCGGGACCCCCGACTGGAAGGCAGCCCTGTACTACTTTCAATGACTACGCTTCACGATCTATACATTACCTTATCAGCATGGAACCGCCAGTGGTGGTTTAGCGTACCGTCTATTTCACTGCTTTCCGTTACTCAATTTACTAAAGCAACTCGAAACTCAGCAAGAGTGTACGCCATTGTTAAGCTCCCCGAAGACGTCTGGCTACCAGAAGAAGAACCTCGCGATTCGTCACCGAACCCTGAGGTAATTCCCGTTGAACTCAAGCAGTTCCAAGATGTATTCTCTATAAATTCCTCCCAACAGCTACCTCCTCATGGCCCTGCGGACCACGCCATTGACATTAAACCTAATAAAACACCCCCTTACGGTCCAATATACCCCTTATCCGAAGCCGAACTTAAGATCCTACGAGAATATATCGAAGAGAACCTGAAACTAGGCCGAATTCAACCTTCAAAGAGCCCTGCTGGAGCCCCTATTCTCTTTGTACCCAAGAAAGATGATAGCTTACGCCTTTGCGTAGACTACAGGGGTCTCAATAAGATTTCTATCAAGAATCGCTATCCCTTACCTCTTATTTCGGAGATTCTTGACAGGGTTTCGGGAAGTACCTACTTTTCAAAGATCAATGTCAAGGATGCGTACTACCGAATCCGCATCAAGGAAGGCGATGAATAGAAGACAGCGTTTCGCACCCGATACGGCCACTTCGAATACACGGTCATACCATTTGGATTGACTAACGCTCCAGCAACTTTCCAAAACTATATGCATACTGCGCTTCGAGGACTCCTCGATGACTTTTGTATAGCGTATCTGAATAATATCCTCATCTTTTCGTCAGATAAGGAATCTCATACAAAGCATATTCATCAAGTTTTAGAGAGGCTTCGAGAAGCTCAGCTCTATGCAAAACCATCGAAATGTTCATTCTACCAATCCCAAGTCGAATTCCTGGGGTACATCATCGACTCTGACGGAGTATCCATGGATCCTCGACGGGTAAACGACATCGTTTCGTGGCCGATTCCCGAAAGTTACCATGATGTCCAGGTCTTCCTTGGATTCTGCAACTTTTACCGACGATTTATTCAAGACTACTCTCGTATTGCCTTGCCCCTTACTTCTTTGCTTCGTGGAACAACCAACGGGCGGAAGCCAGGGAAGGTCCATCTAACCTTAACCGAACGGACTGCTTTCCGCCGCCTTATTGCTGCCTTTCAACAAGCACCTTTACTAATGCATTTTGATCCTACGAAACCCCGCCGTTTAGAAACTGATGCGTCAAAAGAAGGGATGAGTGGCATTCTATCCCAACCTGACACCAAGGGTGTATTCCATCCAGTTGCATTCTGGTCCCGTAAGTTCTCCGGTGCCGAGCTAAACTATGGTACTCCAGATCAAGAGCTATTCGCTATCGTTTACTCTTTTAAACAATGGCGACAATATTTAGAAGGCGCTCCCCAAACAATCGAGGTCCTATCAGACCATTCGAACTTGCAATCTTTTATGCGTCAAACCCGGGTTAACGGGAGGCAAGCTCGATGGCTTATGAGTCTAATCCCCTACGATTTCATCATTAAACATAGAACAGGGAAATCAAACCCAGCAGATGGACCCTCCAGAATGCCTTCTGAATCTCAAGTGAAACCTGCTCCTCAAGAGAAACTGTTGACCCCGATTCGAGCGCGATTCGTGGGCGTATCGTCCCTGACAATAAGGAATCTTGTCAAAGAAAAAACCCAGTTCGAACCTCGAGATGCGCAGGGTTACCCTGGGTTCGATACCCGCATTGCGTTGAGCTCAAAGAACCCCAATGGTCGAGCCGGTATAGAGACAGCTGACTGGGCTGCTTGGGAGAACTTATCTCGAGAGAGATTCATTCCCCAATCTACGGCGTCACGAGTGTGTGCCGCGGAAGTTTCGTACTCGGATACATGTAATTCCGAACTTCAAGAGATGATCTTGCGTTTGCAGAACGATGATCCAGAGACACAACGGCGAAAGGCTGCTGTTCAACAAAAGCAATCGGGCCAAAAGCATTGGACCATTAAAACAACTGGTCATATCTGTTTCAAAGACCGATACTATATCCCCTCTTCTGAGACACTACGTCAGACGCTTATTAAGCTATACCATGACGATCCGTTAGCGGGACACTTCGGAAAGACCCGAACAGAAGCACTGCTACGCAGAAAGTTCCACTGGAACGGATTACAGCACGACGTAGCCGAATACGTCCGAACTTGTCCAATATGCCAAGGAACCACTGCTCCAAAGCATCGACCATATGGCAGTCTTGAATCATTACCGATTCCATTACGTCCCTTTGCCGAATTGGCAATGGATTTCATTACAGGGCTGCCCCCTATCGTCCAATATGGAAAGACTGTTGATGCTATTCTAGTTATTGTCGATCGATTCTCGAAATACTGTCTTTTCTTTGCTGTTCCGTCCACGATAACTGCCCCAGACCTTGCCGAACTGTTCCATAAACAGGTTGAATTGATCTTCGGACCCCCAAATGGGATCGTATCTGATCGGAGGATCGATCTTTACCAGCAAATTCTGGTCAAATTTAGCCTATAATAGCCATATAACCTTGAAGCTTTCGACTGCGTTCCACCCTCAAACCGATGGCCAAACAGAACGGATGAACCAAACACTCGAAACACTACCTCCGATGCTACTCCAGCCAGTATGATGCCAACTGGCCATCAATCCTTCCAAGTGCTCAATTCGCCTGCAACAACGCAGATAATGCAACCACGGGCCAATCACCTCACAATATCCTTTATGGCTTTTCGCCGGACTTTCATATCAGAATCGAGGCCGATTCTCAGCAGCGAGAAGTCCCAGCGGTACAGGATAGAATCGAGAAACTTAGAGAAACGAGAGAACAGCTACAAAAGACATGGCGAATGGCTACAGAAAAGCAAAAGGAACACCATGATAGCGCAGAAAGCCATTCTACTTCAAAGAAAGGGATAGTTAAGCTATCGACTCAGAACTTACGACTCAAAGAACCGAGAAAGCTGGCTCCGAAGTTCATAGGACCCTTTCGGATCCTTAAACGCATCGGATCTCAGGCGTATCGGTTATGTTTACCTGAGAAATATGGACGAATCCACAATGTATTCCATGTCTCCTTGTTGGAACCGTGGAACACTGGAAGAGATCATGAAGAACCGCTCCCGATGCCTGAGCTAGACGACGAAGATGAATGGGAAGTTGAAGAAGTCAAAGACTACCAACGCTATGACGGTCAGGATTACTATCTAATCAAGTGGAAAGGATGGCCGAGCGAGTACAACCAATGGA